>NC_084557.2:33265691-33288191 GCF_033978685.3 Nerophis lumbriciformis | reverse complement strand
ATCTCACTCGTGGATGGTTGGTATTAGAACCGTCAGCATAACACCTAGGTCGGAACATCCCTAATAATGATACTTTTGGAGAGGGTGGGGCGTGGTTTCATTTGCAAAACCTGGGAACACCTTCACAACTGAACATCTTGCAGACAGACTCAAAAAAACGTGTTATAATAGTGGATGTGGAGCAAAATTCATACCAAAGCATATCCAATAGATATTATCTAGACCACAAAGGAGTGTTTTAAATGTTGATTAAAATCATCATTAGGTCCCCCTAAAATATTTGTGAGGCAATCAATAATTCTATAGAATGTCAACTTTGTCATAAGATTTATGTATAAAAATGTCACATTGTATTTATTGCACGTTTTGATACACAAGTGCCTCTTTTGTTTCCACGTTTAATACTTGATAACATTGTCAGATCTTAACTTCAGACAGAAAATTACCTTCATCTGCTTGCCAACATTCAAGAGTCAACAAAGCACCTTCAATTATAATCTGATACAGTTTGCTTGGATAGTTTTGAAGACTCCTGTTACCATTTAGTGTATGTGGACCAAATCATTTAGGGCTGTTTATAATCTGATCACAATTTGTCCGGCAACATAGAAGTGACTGATTTTATTAGAAGTGACTGATTTTATTAATGTATTGTAGCGTCCGCGTAGACCAGGGGTCCCCCAAACTTTTTGACTTTTTTTCACATGCATACATATATGTATATTTATATGTATATATACATGTATAGGTGTATGTATATATGTGTGTGTGTGTGTATATATATATATATATATATATATATATATATATATATATATATATATATACACACATACAACCCAACAGAAATAACGTCACTTTCAACTTCACAACTTTGACTTTTTTTTACCCATTTGCTATAACTAATGCTACTCTCTCACCAACCATCCTTGACGCATTCTCGGCCACACAAACAGTCGGACATCGTAACACTAACAACGCTTGTCGTTAGAATATGTTGTGTTGTGTCAGCTATCAATGCTGCCCACATGCTATCTATCATGCATGTACTGTGTTTATATGTTTATCTATGGCATTTATTAAACAGTTTTAATCCCAGACAGCAGCTGCATTTCTTTACATTTTATTACAAAGCCTTTTTTTTCGTGGAGATACAGGAAAGGCTCGTGAAGTGGACAAATGTGTGTAAAAGATGTAAACAATGTTTTCTGGTATGCGTGTGGACTGAAAGTGACTTTCACTGGATAACAAATTAGCTTGAGTAACAGTATCTGATGCAAATTGTCCTCTCAAATGCTTCCATGTCATATGGAACAGATCCTGAGGGATGCAAAACTGTGTTATGGTCATTTCCGCTGCTCTCCTTCGCCCGGGGAACAATTCTGCAGCGCTAGTTATGACTTTGTTACATTATTGTTATTGCATTATTGTTACATGGGCGCTCTTGATAGGAGTCACACGGGAACTGCAACCTTTGATTGAGAAGACAAAGTAATGTAGCCATTGATGGTTCCTTCTAGTCAGTGACGGTTTATCTGTTACCAGAATTACACAAGCTGTAAACACAATCCATGCCCTTTTCACAAAGAGGAGTAGAGATCAGATTGTGCAGACTTTTGTGTTTCCCACTTACATTTGTGAGCTGAATTCCTCTATTTTGACAAAGTACATGGAAAAACATGTCCCATAATATCCTTGTGGTATCCTGTTCATGCTGACGCTTCAGCTCCTGGTTTGTCATTCCAACCGTTTAGAGGAGGGGTGTCCAAACTTTTTTTTTTCCCCACTGAGGGCAGCACACTGAAAAAACAAGTCATGTGAGGGTCATTGTCATTTGTTCATTTTCATTTTCATTTTTCATTTTTAAAACCAACACGATATATAGTTGTTGTTGTTTTTCCTTTAGAGCTCTCCTCAAGTTTGGTCCCAGGGACTCAATAAGATCTCAGTCAAAATAAATGCAAAAAATAAAACATATATTATTTTTATAGTTATTTTTATTCAATGCTTACATCTCAGATTAATTCAGGCCTGTTGATGCAAAGTTGTTGTTTTTTATATATATATATATATATATATATATTTTTTGCCCTTCTTGTCAAAACCCTTTTTTATTGGCGAAAGCACAAAATATGCATTATTTTGATGCACTCTGAATCAATCGGAGAGTGTTACTTTGTCTACATTACAGGCATACTTGCCAACCCTCCCGAATTTTCCGGGACACTCCCGAAATTCAGCGCCTCTCCCGAAAACCTCCCGGGACAAATATTCTCCCGAAAATCTCCCGATTTTCAGCCGGAGCTGGAGGCCACGACCCCTCCAGCTCCATGCGGACCTGAGTGAGGACAGCCTTTTTTCACAACGGGAGGACAACAGGGTGACAAGAACTAAATTATCCAGACTAGAGATAAATTGTATTATTATGTTTATCTTACCTAAAATAAATATATTTATTAATTTTAAAAAAAACAACTACCGGTAAATAAATGTTTACTATATTTTGCTAAAAACATCAAAATTAATTGTATTTTTATTTGTATTTTTTCTGACTCCTTATTACATCCAGCCATAGAATTATACATTAAAATAAACATATTTGAAATAATTAATTTTAAATGATCATAATAATTCATTTAAAATGACCATATTTAATTATTAAAATAATTGCTTGTTTATCTACAACTCTAGCATTTTATTCATTACATTTTGAAGCTCTCATTCCTTAAGATTTATTTATGCAAGTTTGAAGTATCAATTATCTAAACACAGTTTTGTTTGCATATTTTCAGGATGTAGATATATATATATTCTAGCTGTCAATATACTCCTTCCCTCTTAACTACGCCCCCAACCACGCCCCCTACCCCCCACCTCCCGAAATCAGAGGTCTCAAGGTTGGCAAGTATGATTACAGGTCTACATTACTTTGTCTCCCCCCCCAAAACAGAAAAAATAAGCAATAGGAGCCTTAAATAGGCCAATAATTCACAAAAACATTGATTAATACATTATAATTTTTTGGGCAATGGCAGCTTTAAAAACAAAATCTCACTGACATTTTTGGGGATCCAAAAGGGCCCCCTCATAAAAGTGTTAAAATTAGTTGTACATTTTTTTTACTATACTTTCAACACTTAAGCCTCGAGATCAACTTCAGATCTCTCTGTTGATTATAATTTGTTATTATTTTTAATGGGTTTAATTTTAATGTTTGTTTGTTTTAGGCCCTTTTAAAAAAAATATATTCAGCTGTGTTTTTGAATATGGCTAGGATACAAAATATGAAATGTTCTCCCCCCAAAACTACCTGAAAGTAGATTTTTTTTGGATACTTTGTTTAAAGGATGTGACTTGTATATGTATGTAATATTTTCTTTGGGCTCTGGGACAGTTTTGATGGAGCTCTATGAACACTGTGTGGCATCAAGTGGCCAGTAATCCTTCTTACTGTACACACATTATGTTGTTGTGTCTCCTGACAATTATAGTTATTGGTGATTATGATTCATTTTGTATTGAAGGTGGATAACACAATAACATCTGGACACTTGAAAGTAATGTTTGGCATCAAAATGTGGGCCGGCCTGCATCAGCCTGCTGGCGTCACTTACAGAAGACCAGAGGCAATGTCATATTGCGCAGTATGTGTTTTGGTACCATCTTCATCCCCAATCACGATATTTTCACACAGAATGTGACGGAATGATCAAATATGTCTGCCAGATGCATTGTTGCAGGTTGTAGCAACGCAAGTAAAGAAGGAGTCAGCCTGCATACATTTCCAAATGATGGGAATATGAGGAAAGTATGGACCTCTCCAGTCAAATTGACTTGTGCAAAATGGCACAGACCAAGCGAGAGGAATGTGATTTGATCATTTGAATGAGTCTGACTTCAAAGAATAAGGTTTTTTTTGGTCTGAGCTTGGATGGGAAAAAAAATAAGACTCCTGAAAATCAGGAGGGACGAAAGACTGAGTCAGAACCTGCAGAAAAACGTAGAAGGAAGAGCAGACTCGGCGCTCAAAAACGAGAAAAATAAGGTAAGCCGCTGGTGTATTGTTTTGTGTCCTCTTCTACTGATGTTTTCCTCAAGGTCCTTGAGGAAATGCTAAAAGGGCACAAGGGAACACTGGCTATGGTGTCTGAAAGACTGAGTCAGAACCTGCAGAAAAACGCAGAAAGAAGAGCAGACTCGGCGCTTGAAAACGAGAGAAACGAAGGTAAGCTGCTAGTGTATTGTTTTATGTCCTCTTCTACTGATGTTTTCCTCAAGGTCCTTGAGGAAATGCTAAAAGAGCACGCGGGAACACTGGCTATGGTGTCTGAAAGAGTGGTAAAAGTCTGTAAATAGAGATTTATTTTTGCTCATAATGTTAAACAAAAACATGCACCTGGGGATAGGTTGATTGGCAACACTAAATTGGCCCTAGTGTGTGAATGTGAGTGTGAATGTTGTCTGTCTATCTGTGTTGGCCCTGTGATGAGGTGGAGACTTGTCCACGGTGTACGCCGCCTTCCGCCCGAATGCAGCTGAGATAGGCTCCAGCACCCCCCGCGACCCCGAACGGGACAAGCGGTAGAAAATGGATGGATGGATGGATGTTAAACATACGTTTTGAAGTAACTTTGGACCAGGACAATAAAAACGTGCAATTAAGTGATCAAAATAATATAGTTTTACATAATCTTTACCAGAGGTGGGTAGAGTAGCCAGAAATTGTACTCAAGTAAGAGTACTGTTACTTTAGAGATTTATTACTCAAGTAAAAGTAACGAGTAGTCACCCAAATATTTACTTGAGTAAAAGTAAAAAGTATGTTGTGAAAAAACTACTCAAGTACTGAGTAACTGATGAGTAACATACACACTCATATCATATATATATATATATACTGTATATATATATATATATATACATACATATACCGGTACATTGATATATACAGTATATAATTTATATGTATTTATTTTGCTGTTTTTGTTTACATGTTAAAGGTGTTTTAATGAATATACATGCATGTTTAACATATAGATTCCTTTCTTTCATGAAGACTAGAATATAAGTTGGTGTATTACCTGATTCTGATGACTTGCGTTGATTGTAATCAGACAGTAGTGATGATAACGTCCACGTTTTCAAATGGAGGAGAAGAAAAGCTTGAAAGTAATGTTTGGCATCAAAATGTGGGCCGGCCTGCATCAGCCTGCTGGCGTCACTTACAGAAGACCAGAGGCAATGTCATATTGCGCAGTATGTGTTTTGGTACCATCTTCATCCCCAATCACGATATTTTCACACAGAATGTGACGGAATGATCAAATATGTCTGCCAGATGCATTGTTGCAGGTTGTAGCAACGCAAGTAAAGAAGGAGTCAGCCTGCATACATTTCCAAATATAATGGGAATATGAGGAAAGTATGGACCTCTCCCAGTGGGATGTCACATCGACGTCCCACTGGGGTGAGTTTTTCCTTGCCCGTATGTGGGCTTTGTACCGAGGATGTCGTTGTGGCTTGTGCAGCCCTTTGAGACACTTGTGATTTATGGCTATATAAATAAAGATTGATTGATTGATTGATTGATAGTGGTGAGTTTTTGGCATCTTATTTTGTCCAGCTTCCATATTCGTTTTTATACACTTTACAAGAAATATATTGGCGTCAAACTCCGTAGCTTGCTAGCTTGTTTGCGCTGGCTTTCGGAGACTCTTGTTTTGAAAGCGCAGGCGCGATGGAGCGGCACTTTTATTGTGAAGACAGGAACGTCCTCATGTGCGGTCAGTCTTTAGGCTTTTGACGGGATGTACGGTTGGAATAAAAAAGTATCTTTTTTCCTTCACACTTTTGATTGATTGATTGGAACTTTTATTATTAGATTGCACAGAACAGTACACATTCCGTACAATTGACCACTAAATGATAATACCCTCATAAGTTTTTCAACTTGTTTAAGTCAGGTCATGTGACCACCTGGCTCTGTATGATTGGTTTTACGTCACCAGTGACTGCATCTGATTGGTGGAACGTCACCAGTAAGGCAGGCACTTTGAAGGTCTGTCTGACAGACCAAAACAAACAAAGCGTGCATTAACAGATCGATAAAAATTAGTAGCGAGTAGCGAGCTGAATGTAGATAAAAGTAGTAGTAAAAGTAGCGTTCCTTCTCTATAAATATACTTAAGTAAAAGTAAAAGTATGTTGCATTAAAACTACTCTTAGAAGTACAATTTATCCCAAAAGTTACTCAAGTAGATGTAACAGAGTAAATGTAGCGCGTTACTACCCACCTCTGATCTTTACCCACACTGTCTATCCATCCCTTCCATCCATCTATCCATCCATTTTCTACCGCTTATTCCCTTCGGGGTCGCGGGGGGCGCTGGAGCCTATCTCAGCTACAATCGGGCGGAAGGCGGGGTACACCCTGGACAAGTCGCCACCTCATCGCAGGGCCAACACAGATAGACAGACAACATTCACACTCACATCCACACAGTCTATGTGGGGGAAATTGACTCTAGTTCATTTAAAAACAAGATCTACTTGTACAATCTTGTATCTTTTCTCCTGACCTAAGTAACCCTTAACCTTACCCCGAACCTAAGTAATTAATATAAATCATTTAAGGTGCTTACTATGAGGTCTGTCGCACCGCTGCCCCTCTCCCTGGCTGTTATCTACCGCCCCCCTGGGTCCTATTCGGACTTTATCAGTGAATTCTCAGAGTTTGTTGCTGATGTAGTGACACACGCGGACAATATAATTATAATGGGGGACTTTACTATCCCCCATAGCTCGGTTGGTAGAGCGGCCGTGCCAGCAATTTGAGGGTTCCAGGTTCGATCCCCGCTTCCGCCATCCTGGTCACTACCGTTGTGTCCTTGGGCAAGACACTTTACTGTGCCACCCACACTGGTTTAAATGTAACTTAGATATTGGGTTTCACTATGTAAAGCACTTTGGGTCACTAGAGAAAAGCACTATATAAATATAATTCACTTCAAATTCACGTATGAATACCCCATCACACCCTCCGTGCGTGGCGCTCCAGACTATAATTGATAGCTGGTCCCCACATTTGCGGTTTTCTCCAAGGTTTCTCATTGTAGCCCATTGGGTTGAGTTTTTCCTTGCTCTGATGTGGGATCTGAGCCGAGGATGTCGTATGAGACACCCGGGATTTAGGGCTATATAAATAAACTTTGATTGATTGATTGACATATGTCATGATCTGCTTAAGCTGCTGACATCTCCGTCATATCTGAGTAAGCAGCTAAGTAGTCTGGGTTCTGGGTGCAGTACAGTATTAGTCGGAGTCCAATGCTGTCAGTTTTACATTAAAGCTTCCAAAAGACTGTGGATTGTGCCGATATAGGGAAACTATTTTAATGGTCTTATTGTCATTGCTATATTTATGTGATCGTCACTTATATACTGTACTGCAAATGTCCTACCATCGCATATCTAGTTAATGTTTAATCCTTGGTACACATTTTTCCTAAACCTTTTTGGACCAGAATATTGTAGCCTGATCCCTTTTATGATGGGCATAAAGCCATGAAAGCTAAAACTGATTAGATCAGCCGTCTTCTTTCTGAGACCACAGCAGAAGACTGAAGGATTTTTTTCTTGCTCATTCACTCCATCTTCTCCTTTGAGCAACTTAATCAATGCCTATCAGGAAAATGGAGCCTGAAGGCCAATCCTGTAAATGCTATCTTTCACATCTGCATGGCGCTCTATCGTTCAATAAATGTCAGAAATTTGAAGCAGAGCGGGCTGTTCTCAGCTGTCTGTAAAAGCCAACGTTTAAGAGTACAAAAGGTGTATATATCCGTGCGTGCGCCTGAAAGAATGGCAGCATATCACAGCTCCTTTGAATTCCTTTCATTTTACTTTATTTTTGGTATTATTCTCAACTTTTCTTGCTTTTTTTTTTATCTCTTACCTTTTCCATAAACCACTAGTTATGGTTTTTGGCGCTTTTGTGTGTTTTCGTTACTTTTCTTTTTCTTTTCGGGCCGTTTTGTGTTTGGCTTTGATCAATGGAGCAGCAGGCCTTTTGTCGACAAACGCGAAGAGCTGTTTGTGCTCTCCTTACCAGCGCTATGGGGAACGCGGCCGGACCTTCCCGTGGAACTACGGAAAAAGCGCAGGGGATGCCGTGCCGGCATAAAGATGAGGGAGCGCAGAAGGAAATTTAAGCTTGCAATCCCCTCTGTCCTCATAGGGAACGTGCGGTCTTTGGCGAACAAAATGGACGAATTGTTCGGGCTCGCCCGAATTCAAAAGGAGTACACCATGTGCAGCATCATGTGCTTTACGGAGACTTGGCTACACGCGGACTTCCCGGACCACAGCGCGTCTCTACCCGGCTTCACAACCTCACAGGCGGATAGAAACACACTCCTGAGCGGTAAGAAAAAAGGCGGCGGGATTGCCATCTTGGTGAACGAGAGGTGGTGTAATCCTGGACATATTGCTGTTAAGGAGTGTTTGTATGCCGGACATTGAACTTCTGGCTGTTGGAATTCGACCATATTGTTTGCCAAGGGAGTTTACTTCTGTTATCTTCATCGGAGTGTATATCCCTCCTTCTGCTGACAAATCTGTTGCTTGTGACACCATTCATGCCATCTGTTGCTAAGCAACAGACCAAACACCCCGATGCCCTCATTCTCATTTCGGGTGGCTTTAATCATGTTTCTTTGGACTCTATTTTCTCTCGGAAAGCCGGCCAAACTATTGGCACGCAGTTGGAGGCGTTTGTGTCAGTGAGGGACAGGAGGACACTGGACAATCTGCTGGCCATCTTGAACAATCCTGCCCACCCACTCCACCTGACAATTAAGGGACAGCGGAGCTCATACTCCAACAGGCTCCTTCAACTTCCTTCCCGCTCTGTGCAATTCAATAACTCCTTCATTCCCCACTCCATCTAGCTGTATAATCCCTCGCTATACAGCAATAGATGATATCTGCCTATTACCTGACACGTCAGCTACTTCTCTTTGTTTTTAATGTCTTTTCTATTTTCTGCTGGATCTACTCTCTATTTTATGCTGTTGCTGTCACATATAATATAATATTGTACATGGTCATTGGTATATATGTTATAGACATGATATAATATATCAATCAATCAATCAATCAATTCCTTTATTGTCATTGTCATAATAACACTTAAGTCATACATGTCAATGAGATTTTGTTTGAGCTTTGTCCAGCGGCATAGAAACTGCATTGAAGTGCAGGTTGACCATAGTTTACAGTTTAGCATTGTTAGGACGATGGCGAATAGAGGGACGTGGGGGTGGGAACAGTCTGATGTCTGATGGGTGTTACGTTGATGTTGCAGCAATGCAATGTCCAGAGCACAATTATTGAGGTGGTGAAGAGTGAGGTAATAAGATTGTCCGGGGCAGCAAAGGGGCAGGCTGTTCATTTAGCAGTCTCACAGCCTGGGGATACAGACTGTGAGACATTCTGGTGGTCCTGGCACGAATCGATCTATACCTCCTTCCAGAGGGTAGCAGGTTGAAGAGGCCATGTGCTGGGTGGTATCTGTCCTTCAGGATGTTGTGTACTCGCTTTAGGCAGCGAGTTGTGTACATGGCACTCATCTCTGGGAGTATCGTCCTTGTAATTTTCTCCACCGCTTTACCCACTCGCTGGAGGGCCTGTTGGTTCGCTTTAATGCAGCTAGCAAACCACACTAAAAAGCCGTAAGTGAGGACACTGCTGATGGCACAGTTGTATAAGCTTACCGTTGATTTCTGCGGAATGTTTGCGCATTTTAGTTTCCTCAAAAAAAAAGACGTTGTTGGGCCTTTCCGACTGTAGAAGCAGTATTAATGTCCCAGCATAGATATCTGTATATATAATATACTGTACACATATTATGTATATATTCGTATATATGTTATATTTTATATCGCTATATTTAGTCTATTTATACCTGCATTGTCCTTTCCATCCTTGCACTTTCCATCATTGTAACTGAGCTACTGTGTTGAACAATTTCCCTTGTGGATCATTAAAGTTTGTCTAAGTCTAAGTCTAAGTCTAAAAGATGGAAACATCTTGGTGTATCTTCACCCCACTGGTACTTTCCATCCTTTACAACACTTTCCACTTTGTAGACCTCACTGAGATGGTATTTTCTGTGAAGAGCAGTACTGCGGTGAAAAAAGGAATGTAGGGTCAGACAAAATTCAAAGTAAAACTACACCATATCAATCATGTCACAGTAGTACTTCTGTTAAAGAGCCTCACTTGTTTCACCTGTTTTCATTCAAAGCGGCCACCTGTGGTAATTACACAAAACCTACAGATTCAGGCTATCGTGATTCATCACATTTTGTCCATGGTTAACTCATAATTAATCACAGATAGATGTTTGATATTTAATAAGTCTCCCTTACACAAATGATTTTCAAGTTTTTAAAACTATCATGTAATTTATTTACAAATGTTTGCCTATCGGAATAAAACTGGACTCACTGGTGACGGTGGCAGAGAAGAGGACTGTGGAAAAACTAGTGAGCATCCTGGATGATGCCAGTCACCCTCTGCATACCGTTATCAGTAGCCAGAGGAGCCTGTTCAGTGCTAGACTGCTTCACCCCAAGTGCAGGACTAATAGACTAAAAAACTCCTTTGTCCCACACGCCATTAGACTGTACAACTCCTCTCTGGGAGGGAGGGGGGTACTAGGATGACAGAGGATGCAAAACAATAACAGTGCAATACTTTTTCATAACATGGTCACTACTGCCTAGTTTCTCTTGTTATATTCTTATTTTACTGTTATATTTTTATTCTCATTGTTGCTTTTTATTTTTATTCTATTGTAATATTTTTCTATTTTGTTTCCATTTATACCCCCATTATTTACTTTTTACAATTTTGTACACTGTTGCTGGAATTTAAATTTTCCTGAGGGAACTTTCCTGAAGGAATCAATAATAAATAAATTATCTATCTATCTATCTATCTATCTATCTATCTATCTATCTATCTATCTATCTATCTATCTATCTATCTATCTATCTATCTATCGATCGAAAAGTAGCTTTTTTAAACAGCTCAACACAAGATTACACCAATACTTTTATACATTAGAGAGATATGTACAGAGATCGGTCGCAAATTTGGTACTTTTATAGATACCGACTGTAGTCTGTCAGTACTACCAGGTACAGATTCACGTAAAATCCAACTGTGCCATATTTCGATACACGTGATGTCAAGCACTTGGCCAGGAAACAAGCAGTGACATACTCCGAGCAGACTTAGCAGGACCGCCTGTAGGTAATGTTACAATTGTCCATGCCAACTAAACAAGGCGTTCAAAAGTAGAGTGAAGCTCCACTTTTCAGAATGTGTTAGTTCAATTCTAATTTGGACCAATTTTACATGGCAATTTCAACACCTCCATATCCCCCCAAAAATATTTTATCATTTAATTCATTAAGGATTTAATAATTTTACAGTTTAGTTAATTATTTCACGATTCAATGACTAATATAAATATTCCATAAACCCGTGTGTCAGCACTTCATGAATCATATTTTATATGCCGAACTCACCCATGAAAGTCAGTAGGCGTGGCTAAAACAAGTCTATTCCAATGATTGCCATCAATCAATCAAACTTAGGAAATTATTTTCATACATAAAAGAAATTCAACACAAAGTGCCTTGAAGACTTAAAAACAATGACCCACATGCCCCATCATCTATCGCACACACACATAAATGCATGGCTGAGTACAGAGGGACCAGGTGAGGAAACACTATCACAGGAGCCGTCTGCACCAGGAGGTCACCAGACCATGGCAACCAGGATGCTGACACAAAGCGCCCCTACAGCCATGGCCAATAATGCCTGATGCAGAGGGCTCCCTCTGAGGAACGCTTTGGTCTGAAGCTTTCAAAGTCTTTAAAAATATGGCGGCCAAGGAGGATATACTTGCGTGGAAGATATTTCACACCTGGGGGCTATGTGGAAGCAAGACCTGCTGACCCAGAGCATGTAGCAGTTAAAGGGGAACATTATCACCAGACCTATGTAAGCGTCAATATATACCTTGATGTTGCAGAAAAAATACCTTTTTTTTTTTTTAACCGATTTCCGAACTCTAAATGGGTGAATTTTGGCGAATTAAACGCATTTCTATTATTCGTTCTCGGAGTGATGACGTCACAACGTGACGTCACATCGGGAAGCAATCCGCCATTTTCTCACTTTCGTCTGTGTGTTGTCGGAGGGTGTAACAACACGAACAGGGACGGATTCAAGTTGCACCAGTGGCCCAAAGATGCGAAAGTGGCAAGAAATTGGACGAAATTTGTTCAAAATACGAGGGTGTGGGGATAGCCGACGAAATGGTCAGTCGTTTGTTCCGCACACTTTACCGACGAAAGCTATGCTACGACAGAGATGGCAAGAATGTGTGGATATCTTGCGACACTCAAAGCAGATGCATTTCCAACGATAAAGTCAAAGAAATCTGCCGCCAGACCCCCATTGAATCTGCCGGAGTGTGTGAGCTATTCAGGGGCAAAGGACCTCGGTAGCACGGCAAGCAATGGCGGCAGTTTGTTCGCGCAGACGAGCGAGCTAAACCCCCTATCGACCCTAGCTTCCCTGGCCTGCTGACATCAACTCCAAAACTGGACAGATCAGCTTTCAGAAAAAGAGAGCGGATGAGGGTATGTCTACAGAATATATTAATTGATGAAAACTTTATTCATTACTCGCGGTTTTACGTAAATGATTATACATAAACTGTGTTTACCAATAATTTAGCTTAAAAACATTTATTTTTTTCAATCATTCGAGTACATTCGGGTAGTCTTGTGTAATGCAGTATTTTGTGTCTATTTAGGTATGGTTAACCTGAGTGCTGAAATCGTGGAAACATATATGTTCTTAGCGCGCCTGAAATGGGCTGTCGCGATCGCCGAATTCGTCCTCACTTTCTCCCGTGTCGCTGGCTGTCGTGTCGTTTTCGTCGATTTCGCTTGCATACGGTTCAAACCGATATGGCTCAATAGCTTCAGTTTCTTCTTCAATTTCGTTTTCGCTACCTGCCTCTACACTACAACCATCCGTTTCAATACATGCGTAATCTGTTGAATCGCTTAAGCCGCTGAAATCCGAGTCTGAATCCGAGCTAATGTCGCTATTCCTTGCTGTTCTATCTGCCATGTTTGTTTGTGTTGGCTTCACTATGTGACGTCGGTTAAAATCAGGCACTTTGAAACTTTTTTTAGGGATATTGCGTGATGGGTAAAATTTAAAAAAAAATGTTCCCCTTTAAAGTAGAGGAATTTATTGAAGTTGTCGGAGTTATTTATTTATTTTTTAATATATTTTATTAATATTATTTTTTAATTTTCCCCTCCCTCAGGGGGGGGGGCTCGGCGGGGCGGTTGCTGGTTGTTCCATCTCCATCGTTGGGGTCCCTGCGGGTGGGGTGGGTGGTTCCCGTGGCCCTGTGCCTGGATGGTCCTGCGGCGGCCGGTTTGGGTGGGGTGGCCGGGGGCTGGCCTCGCCGCGCTCTCCGGGGGTGGGGGGTGGGCTCGTGGGGGCCCGGTTGCCGGTGGGGCGGGGGCGGTCTTCCCGTCCGGTTGCGGGGAGTCTCTGGGTCCCTCGGGCGGGGCGTCTCGCCTTTCTGCCCGTGTGGGGTGTGGTCTCTCGCTGGCTTGGGGTCTGGCTGTCCCCTGCTTTTCTCGTGCCCTGTCCTCTGCCGGGTGCGTCTGTCTGCGGCCTGCTGCTGGCCCTTGTGGGCGGTACGGTGGGTCGGGCTCTGGGGTTCCTGTCGCTGGCCGGCTTGGCTGCGTGGGGGCGGTGGTCCCTGGTTCCCTGGGCACCACGCCTCCTGTTTGTGGGTTGGGCTCTCGGGGGTGATGGGGCCGTGCTCTGGCTCCCACGCACTCTGGGAGTCGAATGTATTGTACATGCAAATTCACATATGCTCACATACGTACATAGGTACCTACGCTCCCACATACATACACAAATACAGTACATATTTACCTACCTAATGTTCGTACATCCACACGCACATTCAATATACAAACATACACATACACATACTGTACATATACATTCACTGTACAAACACATATTCACATTCTGTACATATACATTCATTGTACAAACACATATACACATTCTGTACATATACAAGTACATATGCATACTTACACTCATGCACATAATCACGTTGCATCAAACATATATTAACGTTGTTGCCCTAGGGTAAACTGGGTGTAACACATGGCACACTGACAAAGCTTAACCTATTGTGACTATAACAATCTACAAGGTTAATGTAGGTTGCTTCTCTTTCTCCCCCTCCATTTTTCTGCATTCTTTTGTATCTCAAGTTATCATTACGTATATGTATTGTTGCATTTGAACAACTGTATTGTTGATAATAAAGGTAAATTATTGGTATTGTTCATTATCAATAGCGCTATTTCTATTGGTATTTGTATTGATCCATTTGTAGTGTAATAATGCTCATGGTTATTTCTGTATTATTTTTTATTTTTCGCTAACTGCTTATTTGCTATTACTTTTACCATCATATTTGTACATGTCATATTTGCTGATGTTGCTCTATTGTTGTTGTTGTTTGCTGTTGTTGTTTTTGTCTCTCTGTCTAATCCCCCTCTTGTCCCCACAATTTCCCCCTCTGTCTTCTTTTTTTTTCTCTTTCTATCCCCTCCTGCTCCGGCCCGGCTGCACTAAATGATAATATAAATACATTTAATAAAGTCAAATACAAATAAGGCAACAAGAGAAGTATCCTACACTTCTCTTTTGTAAAGTAAATCTGAACAGCCGACATGGGCATCTACATCAACTATATGATTTGCCTGAGAAGCTGGACAGGACATAAAAAAAAGGGAAAAAAAAAAAAAAAAAAAAAGAAGTTGTCGGAGTTATTTCCGCACTTTCAAACCAAGATATTGACCGGCACAATACTCCTCTGCTTCTTTGTTTCCACAGTCAAGAGCAAGTGCCGGGTAACAAGTAAGGTGTCACTTACTTTGACGGCTGAGTTTGACAAATAAAATACATCAATTTCATGTTCATGAAATAATTAAATAACTCAAGAAAGAAATCAAACCATAAAATAGTGAAATCATGAAATTCGATGAATCATTAAATCATAAAATACATCGAAAAATAATTAAATTATTTATTAAATCGTGAAATTATTAATTAAATCATCAAATAAGTAAAAAAAAATAAAAAATCAATAAAACTACTAAATATTTAATTAAATATTGAACTATTTGATTCATTGATTTGGGGATGGCGTGGCGAGGTTGGGAGAGTTGCCGTGCCAGCAACCTGAGGGTTCCTGGTTCAATCCCCACCTTCTACCAACCTCATCACGTCCGTTGTGTCCTTGAGCAAGACACTTCACCCTTGCTCCTGACGGGTCGTGGTTAGGGCCTTGCATGGCAGCTCCTGCCATCAGTGTGTGAATGTGTGTGTGTGAATGGGTGAATGTGGAAAGTACCTTGAAGGTAGAAAAGCGCTATACAAGTATAACCCATTTACCATTAAAAATATTTTATATTGAACAAATTAATGACACATTTAATAACTCATTAATGTATTAATTTCCAATTATAATAATTTGTTTAACAATGTATACATTTTATTTTGTTCCATTTGACCGTCTACAGATTTCATAAGTTACACCTTGCGTTTTATTTTATTGTATCTTTTGTTTTCTTTTGGTAGGGTCAAACATGAATTGATCATCATAGCTGATCATAAACAGTTTATTGATTCAAAGGGCAAGACAAAATAGAAAGATATCAAAGGAAGTGATAGGATATCAAAGCAATGGACAAATATTAACTTATATGTTGCAAACAGTTGCAGAGGACATGACGTTATGAACTGGAGTCAGTGTTCAAACTGAAATGTTTTAATGAAGCAGTCAGCAGCTCCTTCATTATTTCGCCTGTGTCAGTTTGAGATGTCTCATTTATCGTTCCAATTTTGGTATAAAGACTGAACACACATATACTGAGGCCTAATGGAAACAAATATCTAAATCCCCCTTAGTCGTCATAATTTGCTCTTTTGGCCTCCCTTAATGCTCCTGTCACTCCTGATGACCACAAGAGGGCTCTTGGTTGCTCGCTGCATGCTTCCTTCCCCTTGGCATCTTCAAGCCCACAGCAAACTTAAACATGATCCCATCCATCCATTTTCTACCGCTTATTCCCTTCGGGGTCGTGGGGGGTGCTGGAGCCTATCTCAGCTGCATTCGGGCGGAAGGGGGGTACACCCTGGACAAGTCGCGATATTACAGATTAATGGGTTCTTCTTGCTGTACTAAAATGTATCGTCAAGTATCTTTTTCAACATCTTAGATCAGGGTTATTCAAACATAACTAAAAAATGCGAAGGGTGTGATGATACCTTTTCCACATTACCGTATTTTTCGGACTATAAGTCGCAGTTTTTTTCATAGTTTGGCCGGGCTCCAGTGCGACTTATGTTTTTTTCCTTCTTTATTATGCATTTTCGGCAGGTGCGACTTATACTCTGGTGCGACTTGTACTCCGAAAAATACGGTAAATACACTAAAGTCAATTAAACTTATATTAATGTAAATATATTGACATCTTAGCTTTGGTGTTGCACAGTAGGTGATAAAGCAAATAGTTATCACCGTGCTACGACTTCATAAATACAAACCCTGTTTCCATATGAGTTAGGAAATTGTGTTAGACGTAAATATAAATGGAATACAATGATTTGCAAATCATTTTCAACCTATTTTCAATTGAATATGCTACAAAGACAAGATATTTAATGTTCAAACTCATAAACGTTTTTTTTTTTTTTGCAAATTATAATGAACTTAGAATTTCATGGCTGCAACACGTGCCAAAGTAGTTGGGAAAGGGCATGTTCACCACTGTGTTACATCACCTTTTCTTTTAACAACACTCATTAAATGATTGGGAACTGAGGAAACTAATTGTTGAAGCTTTGAAAGTGAAATTCTTTCCCATTCTTGTTTTATGTAGAGCTTCAGTCATTCAACAGTCCGAGGTCTCCGCTGTCGTATTTTACGCTTCATAATGCGCCACACATTTTCGATGGGAGACAGGTCTGGACTGCAGGTGGGCCAGGAAAGTACCCGCACTCTTTTTTTACAAAGCCACACTGTTGTAACACGTGCTGAATGTGGCTTGGCATTGTCTTGCTGAAATAAGCAGGGGTGTCCATGAAAAAGACGGCGCTTAGATGGCAGCATATGTTGTTCCAAAACCTGTATATACCTTTCAGCATTAATGGTGCCTTCACAGATGTGTAAGTTACCCATGCCTTGGGCACTAATGCACCCCCATACCATCACAGATGCTGGCTTTTGAACTTTGCGCCTATAACAGTCTGGATGGTTCGCTTCCCCTTTGGTCCGTATGACACGATGTCGAATATTTCCAAAAACAATTTGAAATGTGGACTCGCCACAGAACACTTTTCCACTTTGCATGAGTCCATCTTAGATGATCTCGGGCCCGGAGAAGCCGGTGGCATTTCTGGATGTTGTTGATAAATGGCTTTCGCTTTGCATAGTAGAGCTTTAACTTGCACTTACAGATGTAGCGACCAACTGTATTTAGTGACAGTGGTTTTCTGAAGTGTTCCGGAGCCCATGTGGTGATATCCTTTAGAGATTGATGTCGGTTTTTGATACAGTGCCGTCTGAGGGATCGAAGGTCACGGTCATTCAATGTTGGTTTCCGGCCATGCCGCTTACGTGGAGTGATTTCTCCAGATTCTCTGAACCTTTTGATGATATTATGGACCGTAGATGTTGAAATCCCTAAATTTCTTGCAATTGCACTTTGAGAAACGTTGTTCTTAAACTGTTTGACTATTTGCTCACGCAGTTGTGGATAAAGGGGTGTACCTCGCCCCATCCTTTCTTGTGAAAGACTGAGCATTTTTTGGGAAGCTGTTTTTATACCCAATCATGGCACCCACCTGTTCCCAATTTGCCTGAGTGTTCACCCGTGGGATGTTCCAAATAAGTGTTTGATGAGCATTCCTCAACTTCATCAGTATTTATTGCCACCTTTCCCAACTTCTTTGTCACGTGTTGCTGGCATCAAATTCTAAAGTTAATGATTATTTGCAAAAAAAAAAAAGTTTATCAGTTTGAACATCAAATATGTTGTCTTTGTAGCATATTCAACTGAATATGGGTTGAAAATGATTTGCAAATCATTGTATTCCGTTTATATTTACATCTAACACAATTTCCCAACTCATATGGAAACGGGGTTTGTACATTACTTTTCAGAATTTGTCAGAGGCCAATAGAAACAAGAAAGTTAGTGTGTATAGAAACAAAGCAGTTCCTCCAGGGTTTTGCAAGATTTTCTGTTATTGTTGCAGCCTAAAATGCCTGAATTTGTGGTATCTTTGTAAGAAAGTTGTGACAAACGTTGCAATGTTTTTGTTTTCAATACACTGAATTAACTTGTGATTTTATGAATTTGTTATCAAAGTTTTAAGTGTTCTTTGTATTTAGTACACGGCCATGAGAGGGACAAGCAGTAGAAAATGGATGTAAACTGGGAAGTAAATGTTTAAATTCTACATTACCCAGAAGGCTTAGTGCTGTAGACAGGAAGGCGGGAGAATGACAGTTGGGCCATTTGAGCAATAAAGACTTGATCTATTGTTACACGTTGCTGTTTCTGCTTATACACAATAAATAAACATACGTCTTGATTAGATAGTTGATCAATTCAATTGGCGAAAACAAAGCTGATTGGCCACCATGTTGCAGGTATTGGACAAAAATTCCTGGAGGCACTGAATACAATGGTCTATAATGCTTGTAGTGCTTCCTGTCATTTCATACAAGATATGTAAGAAATTTGACGAAAGCCTTCATAAAGATTTTAGTTGATGGAATTAATAAAGGATCATTTTTATATCCCTAAGATGTTAGATTACATATATTACATTCCTTTGGATGTTTTGTTTAGATTGTTAAAGGGGAACTGCACTTTTTTGGAATTTTGCCTATCGTTCACAATCAATCAATCAATCAATGTTTATTTATATAGCCCTAAATCACAAGTGTCTCAAAGGGCTGCACAATCATTATGAAAGACATGATGTCCCCCAAAAAACATCCAAAAAGCGCCAACAATACTCTGTTTACATTTTGTGAATTTATTATTAACTAGGGGTGTGGGAAAAAATCGATTTGAATTCGAATCACGATTCTCACGTTGTGCGATTCAGAATCGATTCTCATTTTTTTTTAAATCATTTTTTTAAATTTTCTTTTAATTAATCAATCCAACAAAACAATACACAGCAACACCATATCAATGCAATACAATTCCAAGACCAAACCCGACCCAGCAACACCCAGAACTGCAATAAACAGAGCAATTGAGAGGAGACACAAACACGACACAGAACAAACCAAAAGTAGTGAAACAAAAATGAATATTATCAACAACAGTATCAATATTAGTTACAATTTCATCATAGCAGTGATTAAAAATCCCTCATTGACATTATCATTAGACATTTATAAAAAATTTTTTTAAAAAGAACAATAGTGTCACAGTGGCTTACACTTGCATCGCATCTCACAAGCTTGACAACACACTGTGTCCAATATTTTCACAAAGATAAAATAAGTCATATTTTTGGTTCATTTAATAGTTAAAACAAATGTACATTATTGCAATCATTTGATAAAACATTGTCCTTTACAATTATAAAAGCTTTTTACAAAAATATACTACTCTGCTTGCATGTCAGCAGACTGGGGTAGATCCTGCTGAAATCCTATGTATTGAATGAATAGAGAATCCTTTTGAATCGGGAAAAAAATCGTTTTTGAATCGAGAATCGTGTTGAATTGAAAAAAAATAATCGATTTTGAATCGAATCGTGACCCCAAGAATCGATATTGAATCGAATCGTGGGACACCCAAAGATTCCCAGCCCTATTATTAACCAAGTATTATTGATATTGTTATTACAAGTGCTAACACAGACAAACTATTTATAGCGGCGCTGTGATCATGAGCTTGCGTGCCAATGCTGACATGATCGACTGATCAGCTGCTTCCTCGCTTCGCCACTCGTCAAACTTTATTGTAGATCATAAATCATGCATATCACTTGGATAGTAGAAGGATGAGGACGTAGTCTGACAAGTTGGTACACTTCAACAGCCAATTTAGACTCGTAAATGACGAGAACGACACAAAAAAATCAATTTTCTTCATGAGGATTATGAGTCATTCTTCATCTAATTCAGTGGTTCTTAACCTTGTTGGAGATACCGAACCCCAACAGTTTCATTTGCGCATTCACTGAACCCTTCTTTAGTCCATCCATCCATTTTCTACCGCTTGTCCCGTTCAGGGTCGCGGGGGTGCTGGAGCCTATCTCAGCTGCATTCGGGCGGAAGTCGGGGTACACCCTGGACAAGTCGCCACCTCATCACAGGGCCAACCCAGATAGACAGACAACATTCACTCTCACATTCACACACTAGGGCCAATTTAGTGTTGCCAATCAACCTATCCCCAGGTGCATGTCTTTGGAGGTGGGAGGAAGCCGGAGTACCCGGAGGGAACCCACACAGTCACGGGGAGAACATGCAAACTCCACACAGAAAGACCCCGAGCCCGGGATTGAACTCAGGACTACTCAGGACCTTCGTATTGTGAGGCACATGCACTAACCCCTGTTTCACCGTGCCTTCTTTAGGGAAAAATAAAATGTTTAGTTTTTTTTTTCAAATTCAAGACAAATTTATATGTTTTTTAACTGGTGCACAAAATGAACTGTGCATGAACATCACCTCGTTCAAAGAACAAAACCAACACAGTGCATGAACTCACAACAAATTACACACCTGCAAATCAGTGTGACTTCTGCTGTTGCCGTATCCGTAATACGCCGATAGGGAGAAGTTTTTATCTACACGATGAGTCGGGTGTGTGACCTCCGCCGAACCCCTGAGACCTACTCACCGAACCCAGGTTAAGAACCACTGATCTAATTGGGAATATATGAATTTTTAGCAGTCGGCATCCTAATGACAGCAGACCTTGTACAGTAAGTGATGTTTTACTGTTCGTTGGCTCTCATGAAGTCTGCGGTGAGAAGTAATCAATTATGAAGTAAAAAAAACAAAAGCAAAAGCTGTGATGCGTTTTTTAAATTAATGTGCCGCATACGCTTAAAATGATGATCAAAATACGTAAATAAATGTTATTATAAATGTGCCTGAAACTACATTACATATATACTTACTTCATGTATATAAAACCTTAATGGTGTCATGTCTGTGATCATGTTTTATTTGTTATGTTGTGTTTGGGTTTTGTACACTTAGTTCCTGCTTTTTCACTCCCTTGTTTTGTCACCATAGCAACCATTAGTTTCACCTGTTTCACATTTTGAGTCACGCACCTGTTTGCACTAATCAATCAATCAATCAATCAATTCTTTATTACTTTCTCAACATATTTAGTAGTACTATTTAACTTGCAAATCACCCGATCTCTGTCTCACCACCCCTCCCGCAGCTAGCTAGCAGCTAGCTGCTAAGCTAACGAAGCTAGCGCGGAGAAAGGCGGCGCCGGTCGCCGGTCAGAAGGAATCTACTCCTGCACACCGTGACCAGGACTTCTCGGAAGACAGCAAGAACTTCACTCGGTGACAGAAAACACCGTGAGTATGGCTTCCTGCGCGTCTTGCACCTTACCAGAGGTGGGTAGTAACGCGCTACATTTACTCCGTTACATCTACTTGAGTAACTTTTGGGATAAATTGTACTTCTAAGAGTAGTTTTAATGCAACATACTTTTACTTTTACTTGAGTATATTTATAGAGAAGAAACGCTACTTTTACTCCGCTACTTTTATCTACATTCAGCTCGCTACTCGCTACTAATTTTTATCGATCTGTTAATGCACGCTTTGTTTGTTTTGGTCTGTCAGACAGACCTTCAAAGTGCCTGCGTTTCACCAAATACAGTCACTGGTGACGTTTCACTCCGTTCCACCAATCAGATGCAGTCACTGGTGACGTTGGACCAATCAAACAGAGCCAGGCGGTCACATGACCTGACTTAAACAAGTTGAAAAACTTATTGGGGTGTTACCATTTAGTGGTCAATTGTACGGAATATGTACTGTACTGTGCAATCTACTAATAAAAGTTGCAATCAATCAATCAAAAGTGTGAAGGAAAAAAGACACTTTTTTATTTCAACCGTACCCATACTTGCCAACCTTGAGACCTCCGATTTTGGGAGGTGGGGCAGGGGGCGTGGTTGGGGGCGTGGTTAAGAGGGGAGGCGTATATTTACTATTATAGAATTCACCAAGTCAAGTATTTCAAATATATATATATATATATATATATATATACACATATAAATAAAT
>NC_084557.2:33125691-33260691 GCF_033978685.3 Nerophis lumbriciformis | reverse complement strand
TTGATCTCCTGTTTTTTTGTTTGTATGTTTACAATAGCTTTTACATTTAAAGTTTTTTGTACGAAAAAAAAATATTGGACAGTAACCATTGTAACCAAATAATGGCCTGGTAACGGCTGGTGCAAAAATAAATAAAAGCCTTGTGCAAATAACCGCCTGCTTCTTTTAAACGCCTGTCTCCAAAATCGATTTTGTGAAATAAACGCCCGGGCTACTATTTGGTAATATACGGTATATTGATAGATCTACAGGTTTTGTACATTAACATCAATGCGGCCCCTCATCCTTAAATTTTTCTGTATGTGGCCCTTGTTGGAAAAGGGTTGGACACCCCTGCAATAAAAGTTTGGTTGCATTTTGCTCTCACACTCAAACGTTTGAGCCTCCAGGCGGCGAGGCGAGTGTGTTAATAAAACAGCAGGGAGGCAGGTGAGGTCAGATTTAAGGCAAACCCGGCGACACGAAGGTCACAGTGCTGAATATTTCAGTAGCCTGCTTTGTGTCTGGGGGAAGGAGACGCACATGTTGCCGCACATGTGGCTCAGCTGTGTGCCAGCATGTGTGTGAGTGCCACTATTTCTTGCTGTTGTGTGTCCGCTGCTGTGTGTTGTAGTGTTGGTGTTCCAGGCTGCGACCCTGGCATATCCGTGTTTGTTTTCAGTCACTGCCACTCCCTCTGGGGACACCACAGTCCTGCCTTGCCTGAGGGGATGAAACCTGAGATAGGCAGCGCTGAGTAGTAAACAACAACTTCTTTATGCAGCGGCTGCTTGCTGCATCCACATCTCTAGCAGACGGAGACTAAATGTTTTCTGGTTCGGGCAGTGGCTCCCTGCGCTGCTGGTCCTATGGTGGGGCCCACTCATGACTGTCTCACATTAAAATAAGAGCATTTTTATTTTAAAGATAAAGAAGTGCTTCAAAACATTGCAAACTACGTAGCAGACAAACACAAAACATAATACTTACAGGAAAACGATGCCACAATACTTGTTTTGCATGAATTCATTCAAATAACTGAGTAAGAACATTAGAATTTTTAATATTTAACACCCTATTAAAGCATTAGGTGCAACTAAGATGCTCGTTACAATCAAACAGCTGGATTGTAATAAATGTAATATTTACAGTTTTAACACTTGGTAGGGCGCAACAAAATAAAATAAATTCATGGCGAAGTATACTACCTGGCTAAGTCTATACACTACTGCCATCTAACGTCTTGGAATTGCAACTGCATGTAAACCACTACTACCGGTACAGTGCAGTACTTGCAAATGAGACACAGATGTGTAAGAAAACAAGATAACAACTGAACAGCACATTGTTAAAATTATATTAAAAAACGTTTTTTTGTCAAAAGAAATAACATTTATCAACATATTAGAGTGCACACAAAAGCACTGAAAATTAGTATTGGTGAGTACATACATTTTGTTGACAGTTCAGTTAAGAAACATATATATTATTAATTATCATTCATTTAGTTGGAATGTATTTATTTCAGTGCTGTGTAAGTTTATGTACATTAAATTTTCACCAATTTCAGAGTCTCTAATTATTTTAAATTATATTTGATTAGTATTTATTTTGCTTTCAGCCTGACCTACGCCTTGATAATAATCTTTGTAATTAACACATGGTTTGATATCATTTGACAAGGTTTATCCCAGGGGTCCCCAAACTTTTTGACTCGGGGGGCCACATTGGGTTAAAAATAATTGGCTGGTGGCCGGGCTATATATGTGTGTGTGTGTGTGTGTGTGTGTGTGTGTGTGTGTGTGTGTGTATATGTTGCAATAACTAATCGATTTAATCGATTAAAATCGATTATAAAAATAGTTGGCGATTAATTTAGTCATCGATTCGTTGGATCTATGCTATGCGCATGCGCAGAGGCTACTTTTGTATTCATTTATTTTTTTATAAACCTTTATTTATAAACTGCAACATTTACAAACAGCTGAAAAACAATAATCAAAATGAGTATGGTGCCAGTATGCTGTTTATTTCCAATAAAATACTGGAAAAGATAGAAATGTAGTTTGTCTCTTTTATCCGATTATTAATCGATTATCAAATTAGTTGTTGGTTGCAGCCCTAGTATGTATATGTATTCCGAGCGCGATGATGTCACGTTATCGATGGGAAAATGCATTTTTAGACAATATGAATTGCCTGAGCGGCTAGGAGACACCAAGTGTAACAAGCGGTAAAAAATGGATTAGAAAGGACAGATTTTTAAAAATTATAATTAAAAAAATAAAAACACTTTTTTTATTTTATTTTTTTTAAACTTGGGACTTCCTGCGGGCTGGATCCGGCCCGCGGACCGTAGTTTGGGGACCCCTGGTTTATTCTGTTTAACTGTGTGGTTTATGGTTTGAGTTTATTTTAAACATGCATACAATTACAAAATGTTATGTAGGTTAGATATATTAACAGAATACGATTAAAATTTAGAGTAAGATTACTAATTCAGTGTTAATATTTGAGTGGGCCACGGGCCCCTCTGTTGCGGAAAAGTTGGGCCCCGTGATAACTGCCTGTGCAATGCGCGCCCGTATACATAGGGCTGCATAATTATGGCCAAAATAATAATACATTTTTTATCAATATTGAAATCACAATTATTAATCAGGATTATTCAATTCATTATGTTAGATAAAACAGTGTTGGGGTGTGACTGTGACGCCATTATGTAATCTATAATGTCTAATAAAAAGGCTATAGATAAACATTATTCATTTATTTAAAGATAAGCATTTGTATTTTTACCCCCCGTGAACCCGAAAGGGACAAGCGGTAGCGTTGTGGCTTGTGCAGCCCTTTGAGACACTTGTGATTTAGGGCTATATAAATAAACATTGATTGATTGATTGATTGATAGAAAATGGATGGATGCATGGCATTTGTATTTTTGTTAATTAATAGTATCAACGTGCCAGCTTTTTCTTATTACATTATGCCTTTATCTCTATTTTCATATTATGATGGTGAGAGGTATTTTTTAAAGTTACATATGTGTACTAAATGTGTGTACCGTACTTAAGTAGGTTAGACCAAAGACTATAAAAATGGGACCCATTATCTCCCTGCTTGGCACTCAGCATCAAGGGTTGGAATTGGGGGTTAAATCCCCAAAATGATTCCCGAGCGCGGCCACCGCTGCTGCTCACTGCTCCCCTCACCTCCCAGGGGGTGGAACAAGGTTATGGGTCAAATGCAGAGAGTAATTGCAGCACACCTGGTGTGTGTGTGACTCTCAGTGGTATTCTAACTTTAACATTTAGAGCAGGTGTCAAGACTTGGACTTTGGCTTGGTTTGTTCTCCCGTGGTGCAAATAAATTGGAGTGGTCAAGGCTTGAAGGTGGGTACATGATTTATTTTAAACTATCAAAAAAGGAATAAACAAAAAGCGCGCACAGTGGCGGAGAATAAAACTAGACTTTAAACACAAAACTTGCACATTGGCAGAGACTATGAACAATTAAACAAAACACTAACTGTGGCTTTAACGAACAAAAACTTACTTGGCATGGAACCGGCATGAAAAAAAGAGTAGCAAGGGTCATCAGGGTGTGGAGAGTGTGCTGGAGCATAAATGTGGTGATGTCGTCAGAACGAACAACAGAAAATGAATGAACTTAAATACTATGGACATGATTAGTGAAAGCAGGTGCGTGACTCGAAACGTGAAACAGGTGCGTGACGTGACAGGTGAAAACTAATGGTTGCTATGGTGACAAGAGTGCACAATGAGTCCAAACGTGGAACAGGTGCGTGACGTGACAGGTGAAACTAATGGTTGCTATGGTGACAAAACAAAACAAAAGTACACAAAAAGTCAAAAATTTAAACCGAACATTACTAAAACAAAACATGATCACACAGACATGACAGAATCCCCCCTTACGGACAGATCCCAGATGTCCAAAAACAGAAAATATCAACAAGAGTCATGGGAGGGCGGGAGGGGGACATGGCGGTGGGTCGCCAGGCCACGTGTCCCCGTATCCACCGGGGCAGAGTTAGGTGGCGGCGGCGAGTGGAACGCCGCTG
Organism: Nerophis lumbriciformis; assembly: GCF_033978685.3. Lineage (NCBI taxonomy): Eukaryota > Metazoa > Chordata > Actinopteri > Syngnathiformes > Syngnathidae > Nerophis > Nerophis lumbriciformis. The sequence continues at coordinate 33,256,628 of NC_084557.2, read as the reverse complement.
CAGCAGGCGAGGCGGGCGCCCAGGGAATGGCCACATTCGTGGCCGACTGGGAGGTGGGCGCACTTGGCGTGGCGGGCGACCAGGTAGCGGCCATATCCGTGGCCGACGAGGAGGCAGGCGCGTCGTCATCGTGGCAGGCGTGGCTTGGCGTGGTGAGTCAGGCGGCGAAGCTCGGCGTGGCGCGTCAGGCGGCGAAGCTCGGCGTGGCGCGTCAGGCGGCGAAGCTCGGCGTGGCGCGTCAGGCGGAGAAGCTCGGCGTGGGTCTTGGTATAGGTCTTGGTCTTGGCGTGGGTCTTGGTCTTGGCATGGCGGGTCTTGGTCTTGGCATGGCGGGTCTTGGTCTTGGCATGGCGGGTCTTGGTCTTGGTCTTGGCATGGCGGGTCTTGGTCTTGGTCTTGGCATGGCGGGTCTTGGTCTTGGTCTTGGCATGGCGGGTCTTGGCGTCGTGAAGCTGCGGCTGGCGGCACTTGGCGTCGTGAAGCTGCGACTGGCGGCACTTGGCGTCGTGAAGCTGCGACTGGCGGCACTTGGCGTCGTGAAGCTGCGACTGGCGGCACTTGGCGTCGTGAAGCTGCGACTGGCGGCACTTGGCGTCGTGGAGCTGCGACTGGCGGCACTTGGCGTCGTGGAGCTGCGACTGGCGGCACTTGGCGTCGTGGAGCTGCGACTGGCGGCACTTGGCGTCGTGGAGCTGCGACTGGCGGCACTTGGCGTCGTGGAGCTGCGACTGGCGGCACTTGGCGTCGTGGAGCTGCGACTGGCGGCACTTGGCGTCGTGGAGCTGCGACTGGCGGCACTTGGCGTGGAGGGTCTTGGCGTGGAGGGTCTTGGTCTTGGACTTGTTGAGCTGGTACCGGAGCTTGGCGTCGTGGAGCTGGTACCGGAGCTTGGCGTCGTGGAGCTGGTACCGGAGCTTGGCGTCGTGGAGCTGGTACCGGAGCTTGGCGTCGTGGAGCTGGTACCGGAGCTTGGCGTCGTGGAGCTACTGGTGCAGGTGGAGGTGGTCTAGCTGGGGGTTGCGGCTTGGCATGGCGAAGCTGAGTCACCCCACCTGTACAGTTCCCAGCCCTAGCCCCCCCCTCAAGGAGCGGATACCAGACGCGCTCCCCGCGGTCTGGAACCGTTTTTAGGGGTGGGTGGAGGGAGGTCCGGAGGGGGGCAGAATCCTCCCCACTAAATTGTCCAAAAAATATTTCTTTTTCCCCCACCTGGTGTTGTGTGGGCGGAAAAAAAGAAACATTTTGTGACGGGGGTGGGGCTTGAGTCTTGGGGGGCAAGGACTGTCCCAGTGAGCGGGTCTGTGAAAAAATGTTCTGAAAGTGTCTGATTCTGGCAAAAAAGTCCTTTGGTGGTGGTTGATAGACAAAGTTAACAGAATTTAAAAAAAAATCTTGGTCTCTGACGTCATCACCAGTGGGTGGGGTGACGTCATGACAAGGCGGCGGCGTGATGTCATCTGCGGGAAAACTTTTTTGCTGACGACATCTGTCAAGACTTGGACTTTGGCTTGGTTTGTTCTCCCGTGGTGCAAATAAACTGGACTGGTCAAGGCTTGAAGGTGGGTACATGATTTATTTTAAACTATCAAAAAAGGAATAAACAAAAAGCGCGCACAGTGGCGGAGAATAAAACTAGACTTTAAACACAAAACTTGCACATTGGCAGAGACTATGAACAATTAAACAAAACACTAACTGTGGCTTTAACGAACAAAAACTTACTTGGCATGGAACCGGCATGAAAAAAAGAGTAGCAAGGGTCATCAGGGTGTGGAGAGTGTGCAGGAGCATAAATGTGGTGATGTCGTCAGAACGAACAACAGAAAATGAATGAACTTAAATACTATGGACATGATTAGTGAAAGCAGGTGCGTGACTCGAAACGTGAAACAGGTGCGTGACGTGACAGGTGAAAACTAATGGTTGCTATGGTGACAAGAGTGCACAATGAGTCCAAACGTGGAACAGGTGCGTGACGTGACAGGTGAAACTAATGGTTGCTATGGTGACAAAACAAAACAAAAGTGCACAAAAAGTCCAAAATTTAAACCGAACATTACTAAAACAAAACATGATCACACAGACATGACAGCAGGGGTGTCAAACTCAAATACAGAGTGGGCCAAAATTTAAAATTGAACAAAGCCGCGGGCCAAGGTTGAACAAATTAACCTTTTAATAGGGACCCAAACAAGTTTTGCATTGAATATTGAACAAGCAAGGCTTATATAAATTTATAGTGACATGCAAAATCGAGTTTCAAATAATAATAATAATAATTAAAAAATATCAATGACATATCAAATACAATTTAAAATAAAAATTGAATGCCTCTTTTCTATTTGCAGCCTTCTGAGATTAATATCAACATTAACTTTTTCCACAGGGTAATAAGTTTGAAAATAAAATAACAATGAATAAACCAACCATTCAGGACTTTAAACTGCTCAGTTTGCAACACACTGATCTAATCTGATGTGTCCAAGCCAGATACCTGGCATCTTTTCTTGGATGATAGTTCATTAATGTCGGGGCTCAGGCTTTAAGCTGAGGCAACCTTCATTATCGAACGAAGGTGTTCATCAGTCATTATACCTCGTAGTCCACCCGGACCACAGTCTTGGGGGCGTGCCTTAAATGCACTGCCTTTAACGTCCTCTATGAGCTGTCGTCACGTCCGCTTTTCATCCATTCTAACACCGTTCAGACCCAGTCACAAGATATGTGCGGCTTCTGTACGCACACACGAGTGAATGCAACGCACACTTCATCAACAGCGATACAGGTTACACTGAGGGTGCAAGTATAAAAAACTTTAACACTGTTAGAAATATACGCCACACTGTGAATCCACACCAAACAAGAATGACAAACACATTTCGGGAGAACATCCGCACCGTAACACAACATAAACACAACAGAACAAATACCCAGAACCCTTTGCAGCACTAACTCTTCCGGGACGCTACAAAATACACCCCCGCTACCACCAAACCCCCCCCACACACACACACACACCTTGTAGCGTCCCGGAAGAGTTAGTGCTGCAAAGGGTTCTGGGTATTTGTTCTGTTGTGTTACGGTGCGGATGTTCTCCCGAAATGTGTTTGTCATTCTTGTTTGGTGTGGATTCACAGTGTGGCGTATATTTCTAACAGTGTTAACGTTTTTTATTTGGCTACCCTCAGTGTAACCTGTTTCGCTGTTGATGAAGTATGCGTTGCATTCAATTGTGTGTGCGTACAGAAGCCGTACATATTATGTTACTGGGCCAGCACTCGTTGGACTGGCTGAAAAGCAGACGTGCCGATTTTCGGGAGGGGCGCTGAAGTTTGGAAGACTCCCGGGACAGTTGGCAAGTATTAAAATTAGCGGTGTTACCGCTGCAATATATAATCGGCGGGCCAGCTTTAGTGTTAATTTGATATCGCCTCAATGGCCAAGTGAAATTACACGGCGGGCCAGAGTTTGACACCCATGATTTAGAGTAAAATTACTAATTCAGTGTTAATATTTGAATGGGCCACGGGCCCCCCCCCCCCCCCCACACACACACACACACACACACACACACACACACACACACACCTTGTAGTGTCCCAGAAGAGTTAGTGCTGCAAAGGGTTCTGGGTATTTGTTCTGTTGTGTTTAAGTTGTGTTACTGTGCGGATGTTCTCCCAAAATGTGTTTGTCATTCTTGTTTGGTGTGGATTCACAGTGTGGCGTATATTTCTAATAATGTTAAAGTTGCTTATACGGCCACTCTCAGTGTAAACTGTATCGCTGTTGACGAAGTATGCCTTGCATTTACGTGTGTGCGTACAGGAGCCGCTCATATCTTGTGACTGGTCGGGCACGTTGTTAGAAGGGATGAAAAGCGGACGTGACGTCAGCTCGTAGAGGACGTTAAAAGCAGTGCCTGTAAGGCACGCCCCCAAGCCTGTGGAATATGAGATATAATGACTGATGAACACCTTCGTTCGATAATGAAGGTTGCCTCAGCTCAAAGCCTGAGCCCCGACAATAATGAACTAGCATCCCAGAAAAGATGCCAGGTATCTGGCTTGGGCACATCAGATTAGATCAGTGTGTTGCAAACTGAGCAGTTTAAAGTCCTGAATGGTTGGTTTATTCATTATTTTATTTTCAAATTTATTAGCCTGTGGAAAAAGTTAATGTTGATATTTACCTGAGAAGGCTGCAAATAGAAAAGAGGCATTCCATTTTTATTGAAATTGTATTTCATATGCCATTGATATTTTTTAATTATTATTATTTGAAACTCGATTTTGCATGTCACTATAAAGTTATATAAGTCTTGCTTGTTCAATATTTAATGCAAAACTTGTTTGGGTCCCTATTAAAAAGGTTAATTTGTTCAACCTTGGCCCGCGGCTTTGTTCAGTTTTAAATTTTGGCCCACTCTGTATTTGAGTTTGACACCCCTGATCTATGCTAACAGTTGTTGTTGTTGTTGTATTTTCTTCTCAATTAAAACTACCACACTACTGTCCGTGTTCATTGAGCCGCCATTTTTCTTTAGTCGTACGTTAGTTTGAGGTGACTAAAATGTAACATGACTTCATATTTCCAACTCGGTTTCCGTTGCTTACTTTGCTCTCATGTTCCTTCCCCGGTCGAAACCAAGAGTTAGTTTCCTTTTGTCGCCGTCAGGCTCCACTCCAGTCCTCCTGACCCCCTTGTCCCCCACCACCCCCGCCCAGCTCAGCCTTTTCTTTCCTGCCACCCATCCTCCCATCTCTCACTCCCATTTCATCCATCCAGGGTGACGCCACGCCACTCACCCCGCCCCGTTCAACTCGGTCCACCCCGCGTTCATTTCATTCCTGCTCCCATTCCGCGCATATTTGGCATCCTTGGAGAGAGCCGAGTATTTTGACTCACTCAGCGTGCCGCGTCCTCCATCAAAGCGACGCCGGCTGGACACTCGCAAGGCACCGGAAGACTCGCTCATGTCGCGGGGGGCTCCAAAGTGTGGGAATTAAGCGGGAAAGAAGCGAATGAATCGAAGGTAAGTTCTCCAAGAGGAAGCCCCTTCCTCTTTCGCGTGGAACCCAAGTGTTCCGAACACTTTCGTCCACGTTGACCCGAATATTGTTTCTTAACGTCCATGTTTAATGGCTAAACAACAGTGTTTGTCGCGACACTTTTAGTTGGCGATACTGACAAAACAAACGTTTTAGCACTTAAAAGGAAGGCTTTAAGGTGGGTTTTCGTTATATATGTGATTCGAGGTGATCAATGAAACAAGCGTTCGGCACCAAAACATACAAGCGGCTTAACAAAGCGGAGTCAATGGAGGACTTGTTGCATCGGCGGCTTTTTTCTTTTCCTCTGCTGGCAGGCTGGGAGGGAGGGAGGCAGGCCTCAAACACTACACATAGGCCACAGCTACACACACACACACACACTACACATTACACTGACAATACACTATTTCTGCGAATGATTAAAACAGGGGTGTCAAACGTACGGCCTGTGGGCCGGGTCAGGCCCGCGAACAGGTTTTATCCGGCCAGCGGGATGGTTTTTTTTTATAAAAATGAGCCGTAATTTTTAAACCAAAAGGCGAGTGCCCCTAAGAAAAAGCATTAAAGCTTAAGGATAGCTATGGAAAACGAAACTAAAACTGAACTGGCTGCAAAGTAAACAAAAACTGAATGCTGGACGACAGCAAAGACTTACAGCGTGTGGAGCAGAGACTGCGTCCACAAAGTACATCCGAACATGACATGACAATCGACAATGTCCACACAAAGAAAGATAGCAACAACTTGAATAGTCTTGATTGCTAAAACAAAGCGGAGTCAATGGAGGACTTGTTGCATGTGCGGCTTTTCCCTTTTCCTCTGCTGGGAGGGAGGAAGGCAGGCCTCAAACACTACACATAGGCCACAGCTACACATTACACTGACAATACACTATTTCTGCGAATGATTCAAACAGGGGTGTCAAACGTACGGCCTGCAGGCCGAATTAGGCCCGCGAACAGGTTTTATCCGGCCCGCGGGATGAGTTTGCTAAGTATAAAAATGAGCCGGAATTTTTGAATGAAAGAAACCGCTGTTCTAAGGCAGACCTTGGCAAATTAAGGCCCGGGGGCCACATGCGGCCCGTTAAGTTTTTCAGTCTGGCGCGCTGGACATTCCCAAATAATTTTTTTAGATCTTTAAGATGGAAAGTGTAGCTGCCATCATGATGTGCAGTGATGTTTTCTAATGATCGTAAGTCTTGAACTATACAAAGTATTTCAATGGTTGGAATCTGCGCTTATGGATGATATACTAGTTACTATGGTAATCTAATTAGTAACTATGGTCATCTAATTAGTTACTATGGTAGTCTACGTTACAGCAGCTCAAACGAGGCACCAAGCAGTGTGGGCGGGAAGCGTTTCCACATGCGCGGAAGGAGATTTTCACAACAAAGTTCTAAAGCTTAGTGATATATCAGATATATCAGATTGTAGGTGGGTTTATTTTGGACCCTTCGTGTTCATATTTCACTGTTTGTTGCATTTTTGTTACGTTTCACTTGATTGTAAAATATGTCGATCGAAAGGGGGTGTGACATTCATATTTTGTCAATATTCAATGTTTTATCGTTCATAGAAAAATGTAAAATTCCATTACGATTTTTAAGGCGGTCTGTCATAACGTTTTTAGCATTCAATCAGACTTTATTGTGAAGTTTTATATTAGTGTTCCTAAAAATAGATATACCGGCCCCCAGACACATTTTTTTCCCTAAATGTGGCCCCCGAGTCAAAATAATGTCCACACGAACACGGCGAGTTTCAAAAACACATATTTGGGGTTAAAACGATCTCCATCCACACAAGTGTAGTTTCAAAACTGTCTATGTCTACACACAAACGCATACACCTGCTGTCTTGCACATTTTGTCCAATCAGAAGCCTGAAAAAAAATCAGCAATATCTGACTTGGTGGCATTACACCTCCTATTATGTTTATTTCGATCGACTTTAGACATACAATGTACATACATGTACATTATCTTTAAAACCAGCCTGCACGTACACACAGAATCCTGGGAACATTATTAAAGAGCGAATGCACGCCTTTGCTGTTGAAACCTAACACTCATAGAATTATAACATGTTCAGCAACATGGTGATGTATTACATGTATAGTTTATTTTTCAAAAATCAGCGCGCACTAACGAGCCAAGGAAACCATTTTGCATGTTTAAGTGACTATATAAAGTGCACAGACGTGCGTGTGCCTCTGCAAAACTCTAGTGGAATTATAAAGCATTTAATCATGGATATAGTGATATTGTACATGTGTAATGAAGTGTATATTGTCTTTAACATCAGTACACGCTACAAAGAGGACACTACATCTCGTTTTTCATAGTTGCTTGGTCGCTTTTTACGCACGAGCACGGTCATGCCCCGGCTACATCTACAAAAATGGAAGCAAGACACGGAATTTAACTTCGTGATTTGTCGTTAAAGAAGGACTAAAATGTAAGATAATGTTGCACCTTTCTTATAACAGAGCAAAAAGTCTTGTCTGTCAAAGTTGTTCCATCGGGCGAAGGTTCCACAGCGATCGTAACCAAAACAGCTGACTGTCATTAACGCCGGCGGGAGTGTCGCAAAGCCCATTTTGGTGTATTTTTTATTAATGTAGAATGAAAAGAGCAGCACGTTTATGTTCAAATGTACATGAGGTGTTTTTATAGTGTGTTTAAAGGCAGCAAGGCAGTGTTGTTGAGCTTGGAAATGACAGCGTACTACCGTGATGTCATCACAAATACACGCATACGCTAAGCGGAGAGTTTTGGAACTCTACACTTTGGCCAGCGTTTTGTAAAAGTCTACGTCTTTAAAGACAAAAGTATGCGTCTGCGTGTGGACAAGAGGCCTAAACACAGAGCTAAGTATGCGTTTATTAAAGGCCTACTGAAATGCGATTTTCTTATTCAAACGGGGATAGCAGGTCCATTTTATGTGTCATACTTGATCATTTCGCGATATTGCCATATTTTTGCTGAAATGATTTAGTAGAGAACATTGACGATAAAGTTCGCAACTTTTGGTTGCTGATAAAAAAGCCTTGCCTGTACCGGAAGTAGCAGACGAGTAGCGTGACGTCACAGGTTGTGGAGCTCCTCACATCTGCACATTGTTTACAATCATGGCCACCAGCAGCGAGAGCGATTCGGACCGAGAAAGCGACAATTTCCCCATTAATTTGAGCGAGGATGAAAGATTTGTGGATGAGGAAAGTGAGAGTGAAGGACTAGAGGGCAGTGGGAGCGATTCAGATAGGGAAGATGCTGTGAGAGGCGGGTGGGACCTGATATTCAGCTGGGAATGACTAAAACAGTAAATAAACACAAGACATATATATACTCTATTAGCCACAACACAACCAGGCTTATATCTAATATGCCACAAATTAATACCACATAACAAACACCTCCCCCCTCCCGTCCATATAACCCGCCAATACAACTCAAACACCTGCACAACACACTCAATCCCACAGCCCAAAGTACCGTTCACCTCCCCAAAGTTCATACAACACATATATTTCCCCAAAGTCCCCAACGTTACGTACGTGACATGCACATAGCGGCACGCACGTACGGGCAAGCGATCAAATGTTTGGAAGCCGCAGCTGCATGCGTACTCACGGTACCGTGTCTGTGTATCCAACTCAAAGTCCTCCTGGTAAGAGTCTCTGTTGTCCCAGTTCTCCACAGGCCAATGGTAAAGCTTGACTGTCATCTTTCGGGAATGTAAACAATGAAAAACCGGCTGTGTTATCCGGCGCAACAGTCAGGGGGTGCATTCTACGGCAGGCGTGCGTTATCCGGCACAACACCTGCCGCAATACACTGCTTCCCACCTACAGCTTTCTTCTTTGCTGTCTCTATTGTTCATTGAACAAATTGCAAAAGATTCACCAACACAGATGTCCAGAATACTGTGGAATTTTGCGATGAAAACAGACGACTTAATAGCTGGCCACCATGCTGTCCCAAAATGTCCTCTACAATCCGTGACGTCACGCGCAGGCGTCATCATACCGAGATGTTTTCAGCAGGATATTTTGCGCGAAATTTAAAATTGCACTTTAGTAAGCGAACTCGGCCGTATTGGCATGTGTTGCAATGTTAAGATTTCATCATTGATATATAAACTATCGGACTGCGTGGTCGGTAGTAGTGGGTTTCAGTAGGCCTTTAAGTGTCTGTGTTCATGTGGACATGGCCTAAATCTGGTGTGCCGTGAGAGATTATGTAATTTCACCTATTTGGGTTTAAACATTTTTTTTGCAAACCAGTAATTATAATCCGCAAATAAAGTGCCATTGTTGAGTGTCTGTACTGTCTAGAGCTCGGCGGAGTAACCGTGTAATAGTCTTCCATATCAGTAGGTGGCAGCAGGTAGCTAATTGCATTGTCGTGATCCCAATATGCAGACGACAGCAGGAAGCAGCGTGCAGGTAAAAAGGTATCTAACGCTTAAACCAAAAATAAACAAAAGGCGAGTGCCCCTAAGAAAAGGCATTGAAGCTTAGGGATAGCTATGGAAAATTAAACTAAAACTGAACTGGCTGCAAAGTAAAGAAAAACGGAATACTGGACGACAGCAAAGACTTACAGCGTGTGGAGCAGAGACTGCGTCCACAAAGTACATCCGAACATGACATGACAATCAACAATGTCCACACAAAGAAGGATAGCAACAACTTGAATAGTCTTGATTGCTAAAACAAAGCAGGTGCGGGGAATCGCGCTCAAAGGAAGACATGCAACAGAAAAATACCAACAAAACAGCAAAAGCCACCTAAATAGGAGCACAAGACAATAACTAAAACACTACACACAGGAAAACACCAAAAAAACTTCAAATAAGTCACGGCGTGATGTGACAGGTCGTGACAGTACTTTGAGACAAGAGCTATAGTGAGATTTGGTTCGTTATGCTTTGAATTCGTGTCCAACAATTGCTACAACAACTTTTTACTGTCAATATGGAGTTTCATATTTCTGTTTTTTTTTTTTGATGGTGGTGTGCCTCTGCATTTTTTCATTGAAAATAAATGTGCCTTGGCTCCAAAAAGGTTGAAAAACACTGCACTAAAAGTCGGAATAGCAATTATTTGTATCTTTGTAGATGTAAAAAACAAACCACGATGTTAGTGCACCAGTCGAGGAAAATGATCAAACTACATAAATAAAATCCTGTAATTTGATTTTGATATGATTTTTTTATCTTGATAGATTGAAAATGAACACCAATGAGTTGACTGATGAACACTATCACATAATTTATTCAGAAATTATAAATAATGACAAATAAAGATAGACTACGCTCAACCACAACATGTAAGTGTAAAAAACCCCAACAACATTATGGTTTGTACATTTTCAGAATGTGCTTGTTGTATTTTTAAACAAAGAAAACAATCTGAAGTTGTCTTTATCTTTTAAGTTATCGTGCCGTGATTTTACCAGTCCGGCCCACTTGGAAGTAGATTTTTCTCCATGTGGCCCCCCATCTAAAATGAGTTTGACACCCCTGGATTAAAAAGATCTAAAAAGGGTAACTCTGAAATGTCTACTGTCAACACAAACTAATTTCATTCATACACCTGTGAAAACATATCTCAAATATGAAATATCCCGATCATCTTCTGTGAATTTTGGAACTTCCTTTGATCTGACCAGACTATGATATGTGTAACCTTTCAGGATGAAAGATCTGTTTTATCCCTTCACAGTCATATTTAGGACCATGGGAAATTATAAAAAAAATATGGTTTCAGGTTCACGGAATAAAGTCCAAACTCGGGCTGCAGCTATAGATTCTTTTTTTAATCTATCCATTAGTTGTGTATCGATTAATTGGACCTATGCCTAAAAATACAATCTCAGAATTTTTCTGAAAATATTCGATTTAAGATTTGTTAACGATGTTTGTTTCCCCCCTACTTTTTAAAGAAACCAATTAATTTAAATGACAGAGATAATTCATAATAAGCTTTGCTTATTTTTCCCACTACAAATGTGCACTTCATTCACTAACGGTGTTACAAAAATTATGAATTAGAATAATACATAATGTTGGATATAGAGAACATACAAACCCTTTATTTATTGAATCATACATATTGAAATTCAAGGATTTGGTGCATTTGCAATCAGCTAAAATTATGTACAAAGCAAACTATTACCTGCTACCCAAGAATGTACAACAATTATTCTCAACAAAAGAGGAGAAATATAACCTTAGAAGAAAAATCTCATTTAAAACGTTTGTATGCTCGTACAACACTTAAAACCTTTTAACATGTCAGTATGTGGAATTAAATGATGGAATGGATTAAGCAAAGAAATCAAACAAAGCACCAATATGATTCAGTTTAAGAGACTGTTCAAACTACAAGTGTTCACAAAGTACACAGAACAAGAATCATGATGAATATCTTGAACATTTTTTATTTTTTTATTTTTATTTTATTGAGACAAATATTATTTATGTATTCAGTATTTGTTTACTTACTATGGTATATTATTTGTTTATTATTTATTTGTTAACTGTTATGTTACAGAGAACAAATAAATAGTATAAAATTGCTATGGTATGAAAAGGGGTAGGATTAAATGAGCTCAGCTTCTTTCTACTCCTTTTCGGACGTGCTGTAATGAAACAACTGGAAATATGTGATGAATACATTGTATTGTATGCATGTCCGAAATAAACTGAACTGAACTTATATTTCATCAAAAACTAAACTGGCACTGCATCTTACTCTTGTACATTTTTATAGTGTGTTCTTTTTTAGAACAGATATAAATTGGAATTTGTATAAGATAGTTTCAGATGGAATGTCGCTGTTGTAGCTAATTCTGGCATATTTACTGTGATGCTTTTGCTCATACTTGATCAATATGCTTGTCCTAATCAAATATAAAGCTTCCTATGGGAGGCAGACCTTCTGTCTTGAATAAAATACTTCTGTAAATAAAAATGTAGCATTGAAAGCTTTATTGTTTTAATGGGTGGACAAACGCAGGCCTTATCACTGTTTGAGCTCCACATCTTCGACGTGCATAGCAACCTCTTTAGTGATCATTTCCCACTGGGCTTCTTTCTTATCATACATGGTACCTTGTCTAACGATTCCACCACAATAAGCTGCTTTTCAGCAGGAGTTTGTTTGTTGTTGCGGTCTTGTTCGCCTCATAAAGAATTGCATTTCCCACACTCGGCTGGAGGCTTGCGTTTCAGATGCTGAAATAAGTTTGTCCTGCTGCCGTCTTCTTTAAACAAACTTTGCAGCGTGCAGTCGTTTGTTTCACGCATGTTGCAGCAAAACAAAACTATGCTTTTCTCTGGAACTAACGTCTCGCTAGCATTAGCGTAAGCCATGTTTTGCTAAGTGTGTGAATCTCCACTAATGAAACAAGGAGGAGGGTGAATGTTACGGAAGCTCCTGGGGTCAAAAAGTATGCAAGAGCAGAAAACAATATACATTTAAAAAAAAATTAATCGTCGGTAGCACGGTGGTACAGGGGTTAGTGCATGTGCCTCACAATACGAAGTAGTCCTGGCTTCAATCCCGGGCTCGGGATCTTTCTGTGTGGAGTTTGCATGTTCTCCCCGTGACTGTGTGGGACCCCTCCGGGTACTCCGGCTTCCTCCCACCTCCAAAGACATGCACCTGGGGATAGGTTGATTGGTAACACTATGTGAATGTGAGTGTGAATGTTGTCTGTCCATCTGTGTTGGCCCTGTGATGAGGTGGTGACTTGTCCAGGGTGTACGCTGCCTTCCGCCCGAATGCAGCTGAGATAGGCTCCACCACCCCCCGCCACCCCGAACGGGACAAGCGGTAGAAAATGGATGGATGGATGGACAACAAAAAGTCGAATATATCAATAAATTGATCAGCTGTTAGCATATTTCCTCGATCAAATAATGGCGGAAAAGTCCGTTAGAAGTTACCCCAGTAGTACACAGTAGGGAAGCAAGTATCCTGCACGGAACAATCCTCCTTTATTGACCTTGATCCTGTGTGTGTTTGTGTACGTTTACGTGTGTTTGTGTGAACGTGTGTCCGTGTGCGCAACCATCTCGTCCCATCGACGTGAATGTCAGTCTCCTCATGACGTGACGAATGTTCAATCGCGTTGTGCCTCGTCCCCTTGCACAGCTGGAAATGCAACCCAGAAGTTGAAACACATTGAGAAGGAGCAGTGACTTCAGTTTCACTATCGATTTCACTATGTAAAAGTGCTTTGAGTCACTAGAGAAAAGCGCTATATAAATATAATTCACTTCACTTCACTTCACCTGCTGCAATTGACCAGTAATCCTGACCCGATTGCGGACTTGCAGGCACTCAGAGAACATCTATGTGACTGCATTGGTCCTGACTGGGGGAATCAACACACCCATTGATTTAATCAGACAAGGCATTTTTGTATCTAAATCATTTTAATCAGACTTTTTGTTTGTGTCTGCAAAGATTCCACTCCTCTGATACAACATAACCCTCCCCCCCCAAAAAACGTGTCCCTGCTGTTGGAGTAACAATCACAATATTACGGGTATACCGGTATAAAAAAAACTACACTTTGTGTTCTTTTTGTTTGTGGATAAGACATTTTGTTCCTGACATAATCATTAAACTTCTTTTATGTGTTGGTACACATTACAGGGTTTCCCCTGAACGGCCAAGATACCTGTGGCGGTGGGGGTGTGGTTATGGGCGTGGCTACAATGAGGTCAACAAGTAATTTGCATAATTAACTCTAAATGTACACATACATTTAAAAGAAATCTGTTTTTAGTAATTACTATTAACATATATTTTTTATTGTTTTGCCATATTTTCAATTGTTGCTGTTTTTTGTACAAAGTACAGTAGCGCGGTTTTCGGTGATCAAAGTCTTTATTCGGTGGTCAAGTTTTTGGTACATCACTTGTCAATAGTGCCCCAATAATAGGCTATATATATAAATTCATACTGTAACGACCAGCTAATGTTAATGTTTTATGTTCGTGTGGTTTGGATTTGATGTTGAAGACTCAAGGAGACGAAAGTGTTTTCATAAGAGGTAAAACCTGTTGGAATTGTGCTGTTGTAGGTTAGTAATAATTAGTAATAAAAGTTAAAAATAGGGTTGGACTTTGTGTGATTTTTTTCTGGACGCTACCATATATTGTATTACTTTAATTCGTTTTCAAGTTAAAAAAAATGACCTTATTTTCAAGGTGTTGCGGAAATAAAAATGTTGTGGTGGCGCGGCACATTCAATTACAGTAAGGGGAAACCCTGCATTATTTTACAGTCCCTCAAATTCAAACTGCACTTTTAATGTATTTTCATTCAATATAAGATAGGGTATTTGAGTTTTAAAGACTTGCCATTTTCCAGAACACTGGTGAGAAGCACTGATGTATAAAATAACACAAATAATTCAAATAATAATTTATCATTTACATTTTTTTTGTAAATGTTAACTTGAAATAATAGTCTTATAGTATTCACTACACCAATTATACTTAGTTTACCGCATATTTTTTGTGATGACAAGCAAAAAAACTAAATAACAGATACCCCCACAAAACGGACCGAAAAAGAAGCAGAACCTTTGCCCTAAAACCAGGTATGGACCGTAGCATGGGTTACCTGTACTGTTGCACCTCGAGTAAACCCAATTATAGAGAGAAACAAAATCACAGTTGTTAGCTGTTAACATAAAGTACCTCAATCAAACATGGTGGAAATGTCTTTAATGAAAAAAAAATACACTTGTAAAGAACATAATGTCATGGCTGTCTTAAGTTTCCAAAAATGTTCTACAACTCTTATTTTTTTGTGATAGAGTGATTGGAGCACATACTTGTTGGTCATAAAAAACATTCATGAAGTTTGGTTCTTTTATGAATTTATTATGGGTCTACTGAAAATGTGACCAAATCTGCTGGGTCAAAAGTATACATGCAGCAATGTTAATATTTGGTTACATGTCCCTTGGCAAGTTTCACTGCAATAAGGCGCTTTTGGTAGCCATCCACAAGCTTCTGGTTGAGTTTTTGACCACTCCTCTTGACAAAATTGGTGCAGTTCAGCTAAATGTGTTGGTTTTCTGACATGGACTTGTTTCTTCAGCATTGTCCACACATTTAAGTCAGGACTTTGGGAAGGCCGTTCTAAAACCTTAATTCTAGCTTGATTTAGCCATTCCTTTACCACTTTTGATGTGTGTTTGGGGTCATTGTCCTGTTGGAACACCCAACTGCGCCCAAGACCCATTCTCCGGGCTGATGATTTTAGGTTGTCCTGAAGAATTTGGAGGTTGTCCCATTTACGCTCTGTAAAGCACCAGTTCCAAAACAGGCCCAGAGCATAATACTACCACCACCATGCTTGACGGTAGGAATTGGTGTTCCTGGGATTAAAGGCCTCCACTTTTCTCCTCCAAACATATTGCTGGGTATTGTGGCCAAACAGCTCAATTTTTGTTTCATCTGACCACATAACTTTTCTCCAGAAGGTCTTATCTTTGTCCATGAGATGTCAGATGAAACAAAAATTGAGCTGTTTGGCCACAATACCCAGCAATATGTTGACAGCTTAGGGGAAACCCTGTGTGTGTGTATATATACTGCGTGTGTGTATATATATATATATATATACATACATACATACATATGCACAGTATATCTTACATGTACAGTATATGTGGTGAACGCAGGTAAACTGCCGCCAGTATAGTTTGTTGTCCTCTGCTGTCCATGTAGCATTCATGATAGCGATGCCATCCTTACATTCATGTTTCGCTTTAAGATGTTTCTTTAAACTGATGCGCCTATGATAATAAAGTTAAAAATACCAACTAATTACCTCAGTTTTATCTAAAGTTCCCTTGGAAATTGTTTTGAAGGGCGCACAGCACGTCGCGCTATCTATTCTCACACTGGCATGTGACGTGATCACTACCTGTGCAATGCACGCCCTTATACATAGGGCTGCACGATTATGGCCCCATCCATTTTCTACCGCTTGTCCCTTTTTGGGGTCGCGGCGGTGCTGGAGCCTATCTCAGCTGCATTCGGGCTAGGGCTGAAACGACGCGTCGACGTAGTCGACGTCATCGGTTACGTAAATACGTCGAGGACGTTTTTGTTCGTCGACGCGTCACATATTTACGTCACACTACCGTCATGGCGGAGCGCAAAGCAGACGATGCGAGCGGTGCGAGCAAGGGGAAAAAAACACGCCAAAAGTCGTCAAAAGTGTGGGAGTATTTCAATAAACGGCCTAAGAAGAAACGCTACTTTTACTCCGCTACTTTTATCTACATTCAGCTCGCTACTAATTTTTATCGATCTGTTAATGCACGCTTTGTTTGTTTTGGTCTGTCAGACAGACCTTCAAAGTGCCTGCCTTACTGGTGACGTTTCACTTCGTTCCACCAATCAGATGCAGTCACTGGTGACGTTGGACCAATCAAACAGAGCCAGGGGTCACATGACCTGACTTAAACAAGTTGAAACAAGTTATTCGGGTGTTACCATTTAGTGGTCAATTGTACGGAATATGCACTGTACTGTGCAATCTACTAATAAAAGTTCCAATCAATCAATCAATCAAAAGTGTGAAGGAAAAAAGACCGTATTTCAACCGTACACCCCGTCAAAAGCCTAAAGACTGACTGCACAGTTCCTGTCTTCACAATAAAAGTCCCGCTCCATCGCGCCTGCGCTTTCAAAAAAAGAGTCTCCGAAAGCCAGCGCAAACAAGCTAGCAAGCTACGGAGTTTGCCGCCAATGTATTTCTTGTAAAGGGTATAAAAACGAATATGGAAGGTGGACAAATAAGATGCCAAAAAACAACCACTTTCATGTGGTATTAGACAGAAAGGAGGAACTTTTTTTCTCCTGCATTTGAAAACGTGGACGTTAAGCACTGCTGTCTGATTACAATCAATGCAAGTCATCAGAATCAGGTAATACACCAACTTATATTCTTGTCAACATGAAAGAAAGGAATCTATATGTTAAACATGCATGTATAATTATTAAAACACCTTTAACATGTAAACAAAAACGGCAAAATAAATAAATATAAATTATATACTGTATATATCAATGTATGTATATATATATATATATATATATATATATATATATATATATATATATATATATATATATATATATATATATATATATATATATATGATATGTGTGTGTATGTTACTCAGTACTTGAGTAGTTTTTTCACAACATACTTTTTACTTTTACTCAAGTAAATATTTGGGTGACTACTCCTTACTTTTACTTGAGTAATAAATCTCTAAAGTAACAGTACTCTTACTTGAGTACAATTTCTGGCTACTCTACCCACCTCTGCTAATAATGTTGTTGTATGCACACTGTGTCGAGCGGAAATGGCCTATCATAGCAGCACAACGGCAGCGTTCTTGCCATCACCATCAACTAGTCAATCGTCCGCGTGAGTATACGTTGTCATCATTACACAAAAACATGAATGTGTCATTTGTATCTGCGTTGTAAATTCATAAACTAAAGCACCGTTTCGCTCTGAGAGGAGAGTTTGGCGTACCTGTTCAGTGTTTACAAAGACGCGCTCCTCTTTAACGCTAACGTTAATTAGTTGTGCAAATACCTTTTACAACATTAACAGTTACGTATACTATGTACAAACGAACAATTAACTTTCACTTTAATCATACTATCATTGTTGTGTTATTAAGCAAAATAAGCAAAAGTTTTACTTTTGTTGAAATGTTTACACTGTTGTTACAGAATATTTAGTTTTGCACTTTTTTGTATTGGATGTTTATCTTTATTTTTGCACATTTCAGCAAATAAGCAATACTTTTACTTTTGTTGAAATGTTTACACTGTTGTTACAGAATATTTCCGTTTTGCACTTTTTTGAATTGGATGTTTATCTTTATTTTTGCACATTTTAAAGCAAAATAAGCAATACTTTTACTTTAGAAATGCTTATACTATTGCAGAATATTAAGATTTGCACTGGATGTTTACTTTTATATTTGCACATTAAAAAGCAAATAAGCTACTTTTAATTTTGTTAAATGTTAAAGTTTTAAATGTTTACATTGTTACAGAATATTTTGTCATGTTGTTGTCAATGTTGACTGAGTGGCCATACTTTTTTTTTTGTAAATAAAAGCCATGCCTTTTGAAAAAACTGGCCTACATTTATTTTTTCATCTTCATTTTAAATAAAAAAATAATCGGTAAAAGGAAAAATAATCTATAGATTAATCGAAAAAAATAATCTATAGATTAACCGATTAATCGAAAAAAATAATCTATAGATTAACCGATTAATCGAAAAAAATAATCTATAGATTAATCGATAGAAAAATAATCGTTAGCTGCAGCCTTAATTCGGGCGGAAGGCGGGGTACACCCTGGACAAGTCGCCACCTCATCACAGGGCCAACACAGATAGACAGACAACATTCACACTCACATTCACACACTAGGGCCAATTTAGTGTTGCCAATCAACCTATCCCCAGGTGCATGTTTTTGGCGGTGGGAGGAACCCACACAGTCAAGGGGAGAACATGCAAACACAACACAGAAAGATCCCGAGCCTGGGTTTGAACTCAGGACTTCTCAGGACCTTCGTATTGTGAGGCACATGCACTAACCCCTGTTCCACCGTGCTGCCACGATTAAAGCCAAAATAATTAATATTATTTTTTATCAATATTGAAATCACGATTATTAATCAGGAATATTCAAATTATTATGTTAGGTAAAACCGTGTTGGAGTGTGACCGTGACACCATTATGTCATTTGTAATGTCTAATAAAAAGGCTATAGATAAACGTTATTCATTTATTTAAAGACAAGCATTTGTATTTTTGTTAATTAAAAGTATCAACGTGTCAGATTTTTCTTATTACATTATGCCTTTATCTCTATTTTCATATTTTGATGGAGAGAGGTATTTTTCTAAGTTATGTACTCTTTAAAAAAGGAAGCAAATTGGAACCTGGCAACTACCGACCTGTTTCTATTCTCAGTTCCATTTTGAAAGTAATGAAAAAAATAGTTTATGAACAGGTCGATAGTTACCTTGCCACCAATAAACTCATGTACAAATTACAATCCGGCTTCAGAACTAACCACTCCACTGACACATGCCTTTTCTATCTGACCGACCACATCAAACATGAGGTGGACGCGGGCAAATACTGCGGCATGGTCATGTTGGACCTTCAGAAGGCCTTTGACACGTTAACCACGCTATACTGTTGGATAAACTCAGAGCAATTGGATTTGACAAAACCTCATCGAGCTGGATGCAATCTTACTTGGAGGGCAGGGAACAGGTGGTAGAGGTGAACGGCACCGTGTCCCCCCCCCCTCTCAGTAAGCTGTGGAGTCCCCCAAGGCAGTATATTGGCGCCTTTACTGTTCCTAATATACATAAACGACTTGTCATCAGCATGCGACTGTGAATTGTTCTTGTTTGCGGATGACTCGGCCCTGCTGGTATCAGACAAGGACAAGTCACAGGTGGAGAAAATCCTCACTGCCGAACTCTGTAGAACTTTCACCTGGCTCGCTGACAACAAGCTATCCATACACTTGGGTAAAACGGAATCCATCCTGTTTGGGTCCCACATCAACCTTAAGAAAGTCAATGACTTCACTACAAAAGTGGGTGGCATTTTTATCACCAGCAAAGATGAGGTCACCTGCCTAGGTTCCATTCTAGAGGCTAATCTTTCCTGTGATAAAATGGAAACCAAGGTAATCAAAAAGGTCAACCAACGAACGAGATTTCTATAGAATCTCCTCTCTGGTCAACAAAAGCACCATGAGGATTCTAGCGGGAACTCTCGTTCAACCCTTTTTCGATTACGCATGCACCTCCTGGTACCCTAGCACCTCCAAAACCCTCAAATCTAAACTCCAAACATCCCAGAACAAGCTAGTCAGATTACTTTTAGACCTCCACCCCAGATCACACCTCACTCCTACCCACTTCTCCAAAGTGGGCTGGCTCAGAGTGGAGGACAGAGTAAAACAACTTGCACTGAGCCTAGTCTATAAAATCCGCTACACCTCCCTGATACCGAAGTACATGTCAAACTACTTCCTTAACGTAAATGACCGCCATAACCACAACACCAGGGGGAGCTCCACCAATCACGTTAAACCCAGATTCCGATCTAACAAAGGTCTTAACTCATTCTCTTTCTATGCCACATCAATGTGAAATGCGCTCCCAACAGGTATTAAAGAAAGGGCATCTCTATCCTCCTTCAAAACTACACTAAAAGAACACCTCCAGGCAACTTCAACCCTAAACTAACACCTTCCCCGGATTGTTAAGAATCAAATGTAAATAATCAAATCAAATGTAGATACTTTTTTTCTTATGCTTTCTGATCTCTCTCTCTCTCTCTCTCTCTCTCTCTCTCTCTCTCTCTCTCTCTCTCTCTCTCTTTCTCTCTCTCTCTCTCTCTCTCTCTCTCTCTCTCTCTATGTCCACTACTTGCTGTACACATCCTACCAAGTCAGACCTACACTGTTTCAATATCAATTTCTCTGTTCTCAATTGTTGATGACTGATGATAACAACCAAACCTAATTCCCCCCCCCCCCCCCCCACGCCCCCTCCACACCCCGGATTGTAAATAATGTAAAAAATTCAATGTATATACCCTGATGATTATCTTGTGTGATGACTGTATTATGATGACAGTATATATCTGATAGTATATATCTGTATCATGAATCAATTTAAGTGAACCCCGACAAGTTGAAAAACTTATTCGGGTGTTACCATTTAGTGGTCAATTGTACGGAATATGTACTTCACTGTGCAACCTACTAATAAAAGTCTCAATCAATCAAAACATGTACTAAATGTGTGTACATGTACATGCTGTATCGGGACAGATCCTTTGAGTTTGAGCAGATATATGTCAAATAGGAATTAACTATACACCATAAACCAATGATTGGTTTTTAAAGTAGTACATTTGGGAAATGAACAAACCCACACAATTTAAAAACATGGTGTTTACTTTTTGATATCGATATAAAACACAAAGCAGTTTGACAAGAAGATAAAGTGTAATAAACAAGCTTTGTTCTTCTTTGAAAACACCATGTGTTTCAGTGTAACAGTTTGGCCAACAAAAATATACAGGAGGGATACCGCTCACATCTAATACACAATCTCCACAGTCTGCGTTTAATTCGAAGAGATGACAAACATTTTAGCTCGTGTTGATGTTATCGGAACACTGACAAAATTAGCAGTTACATAAAGGACGAGTGAGCATCCCAGTAAACAAACAGCGAGACGTTATAAACAAGTTGTGGAAATGTTTATGTTCCCGACACCGCCTGCTGCATGTTTCCTCATGTCATTTACTCTCAGTCACAGCAGCAGGATGGTGTGTTGGGAAAATATAAGCCACATCTCATATTTTTCTGCTCCACGGTATACTTTTAGCGTGGAACAAAGGCGTCTGTCTCCAATATTGTCCACAACTGTCGTCATCTAATAGCAGCAGTGTGCTCTTAAACGCACGACGAGACTACAAGGAAATGAAGCGAGGGAAAATTAAGTTTAACAAAGCGCTTGTCTCGGTTTACTCCAAGAGGAACTCTTAGGAGTAAAGTCTGTGTAGTTACTTTCCGTCATATTTCAAGCCAAATGACACTCGTGCGCATGCGACGGCCCTGCTGTGACTCCGTTTCCAGAAAGTAAGCAGTTGCCTAAAATGCATTAATTAAGGACTGTTTTTCGGTAATAAAAAATGCATTAATAAATGACGTTTTTTCGATAATTAAAAATGTAAACAGTATTACTAACCATCTGGAATTTTACCGCGGTTTATCCTTATACCATTTATGTTACATCCCTAGTATACAGTACAGGCCAAACGTTTGGACACACCTTATTCAATGCCTTTTCTTTATTTTCATAACTATATACATTGTAGATTGTCACTGAAGGCATCACAACTATGAATGAACATGTTTTCAGTTATTTCACTGTTTTTGTTAAGAAAATAACTGAAAACATGTCTTATATTCTAGTTTCTTCAAAATAGCCACCCTTTGCTCTGATTACTGCTTTGCACACTCTTGGCATTCATTCAATGAGTTTCAAGAAGTAGTCACCTGAAAAGGTTTTCACTTCACAGGTGTGCCTTATCAGGGATGATTAGTGGAATTTCTTGCTTTATTAATGGGGTTGGGACCATCAGTTGTGTTGTGAATGAAAAGGCGTGTCCAAACTTTGGCCTGTACTGTAAATATATATATATATATATATATATATATATGTATATGTGTGTGTGTGTGTGTGTGTGTGGGTGTGTATATGGGTGTTCATTTATATATGTGTATATATATATATATATATATATATATATGTATATGTATATATATATTAAGGTTGTAACAGTACGTGTATTTGTATTGAACCGTTTCGGTACGGGGGTTCCAGTTTGGTTCGGAGGCGTACCGAACGAGTTTCCACACGAACATATTCAGTAGCCGCCTAAGCTAAAGTCTTAACAAGCTGCTCTGCTTTCTGCCTCTGTCTCCTACACAGCACCCAGCAGTGTCCCACCCACACAAACATCTGATTGGTTACAGCCTTAGCGGTAACAGCCAATCATCAGTGCGTATTCAGAGCGCATGTACTGCGTTGGGGTTAGCAGATAAATGTTTAGCAGGTGAGCATCAGGCAGCGTACTCTCCCCAAATTAAAATAAAAACCTCCCAGTCAACTACTAGTAACATCACTATGAGCCCATTGACCTTCTAGAAACAAACTGCAGCTCAGTTCGCTCGCAGTCCTGGCTTGAGGTGAAGGCTAATTAGATTTTAGTGTGACGTTAGCTCATTTTGCGGGGTGTGTGTGTGTTAGCTCATAGTAATGTGTGTGTGTGTAATCATTAGTAATGTAGCAGCCTAGTTTTGAATGGCAGGGTCCCTGCTATCACATGTTGATAAAAATATAGCATTTACATAATAAAAATCAACTACAGGCTTCCCAAATGCTGTAACAAATTAAGCATGATGAGTTGACTTGAAACTGTTTAATGTTGCACTTTTTATATGTAGAAGAAAAGTTTTGTCATTTTATTTAATCTGAGCAACAACTTGAGGCAGTTTTTAATGTTGATTAATGTGGGCAGAATTATTATAGTGTTCCCAATGTTAAAAGGATAAAGCCATTGTTTGCAAATTTGGTAAATACATAACCCAAAAATGTATATTTTATTGTTTTCTTACTGTACCGAAAATGAACCGAACTGTGACCTCTAAACCGAGGTACGTAACGAACCAAAATTTTTGTGTACCGTTACACCCCTAATATATATATATAAATATATATATATATATATATATATATATATATATATATATATATATATATATATGTATATATATATATATATATATATGTATGTGTGGGGAAAAAAATCACAAGACTATTTCATCTCTACAGGCCTGTTTCATGAGGGGGGTTCCCTCAATCATCAGGAGATTTTAATGGGAGCATTCACATACCATGGTTTATATAGGGAACAGAGTGGGTGGGTACAGGCTGGCGTAGGGGCGTGGTGATTGGCTCATGTGTTACCTAGGAGGTGTTTCCGTCTGTGGCGGCATGCTGTTACAATTTCGCTGCGCTTGTTGAGGGATGACAGGTCTGGACGGTAAATAATAAACAGTTTCTCTTTCAAGCATAGGTTGCATCTTTTATTACCACTATTGTAAGGTGTGCTGGATGCAAGAATTTGCCATGTTATTGAATATTCAACATTATTGTCTTTGAGGTCCCAAATGTGTTTGCTGAGTTCTGTGGTATTCCGCAGGTTTTGGTTCCTGAAAGAAGCCTTGTGATTGTTCCATCTGGTTTTGAACTCTCCCTCGGTTAATCCTACATATGTGTCGGATGTGTTAATGTCCTTGCGTGTTACCTTAGATTGGTAGACAACTGATGTTTATAAGCACCCCCCGTTGAGAGGGCAATCAGGTTTCTTTCGACAGTTGCAGCCTTTGTTGGTTTTGGAGTCGCTCTGTCCGGGGGCCGACGGCTCATTTGCAATTGTTTTGTTGTGGTTTGAGATAATTTGTCGTATATTGTTCATACAGCTGTAGCTCAATGTAATGTTGTTCTTGTTGAATACTTTTCTTAGGGTGTTGTCTTTGGGAAAGTGTTTGTCAATCAGATTGAGGAATTTGTGGCCAATGTTAGTTGAGACGTTTCTGCTGTATGGGGGGTTGTACCAGATGATGTCGTTTCGTTTTCTGTTCTTTTTTGGTTGGTTTCCTGGCGTGGGTTCATAGGTGAGGGTGAAATTGTATCCGCTTTCATCAAGGGCTTTTTGGTACAACCCCCCATACAGCAAAAACGTCTCAACTAACATTGGCCACAAATTCCTCAATCTGATTGACAAACAATTTCCCAAAGACAACACCCTAAGAAAAGTATTCAACAAGAACAACATTAAATTGAGCTACAGCTGTATGAACAATATACGACAAATTATCTCAAACCACAACAAAACAATTGCAAATGAGCCGTCGGCCCCCAGACAGAGCGACTCCAACACCAACAAAGGCTGCAACTGTCGAAAGAAACCTGATTGCCCTCTCAACGGGGGGTGCTTACAAACATCAGTTGTCTACCAATCTAAGGTAACACGCAAGGACATTAACACATCCGACACATATGTAGGATTAACCGAGGGAGAGTTCAAAACCAGATGGAACAATCACAAGGCTTCTTTCAGGAACCAAAACCTGCGGAATACCACAGAACTCAGCAAACACATTTGGGACCTCAAAGACAATAATGTTGAATATTCAATAACATGGCAAATTCTTGCATCCAGCACACCTTACAATAGTGGTAATAAAAGATGCAACCTATGCTTGAAAGAGAAACTGTTTATTATTTACCGTCCAGACCTGTCATCCCTCAACAAGCGCAGCGAAATTGTAACAGCATGCCGCCACAGACGGAAACACCTCCTAGGTAACACATGAGCCAATCACCACGCCCCTACGCCAGCCTGTACCCACCCACTCTGTGCCCTATATAAACCATGGTATGTGAATGCTCCCATTAAAATCTCCTGATGATTGAGGGAACCCCCCTCATGAAACAGGCCTGTAGAGATGAAATAGTCTTGTGATTTTTTTTTCCCACACATACATATATTGCGCTCTACTACGGTATCGAGCACTATTTTTTGGATAACCTTATTAAGACATATATATATATATATATATATATATATATATATATATACCGTATATATATATGTATGAGACAACGAGCTTTAGCTAACAGACTCAACACATTGACACCCCATCACCAAAATATGAAGTATAAACGATAAAACATCAAATAGTATGTGAACCACTCCAACTTGTTTACTTCCCTGATGACCTACTTAACGTTTTGTAATCCATCAGAAATATCAAGCAGCTGAAATGTGTCAAACATGTCGAAGTGTGCGGTGTTGTGCATTTTACCCATCAGGCTCAGGACTGGAGTATAACGGATGTAGTTCTAAATGTGTGTGTTGCTTAGACGTTTTTTGAAATGTCCACATGGTTCAGTGGGCATGTTGTGTGGTTTTGTACCTCATATATTAACTATGTGTTGTTTTGTTTCCAATTAATCAGACCATGGCTGTGAAAGGCTGTCAGAATGGTACCTACAGAATACATTGAATCTATGTACTGACACTTTGGTGTCATACTCATTTCAATGATTAACAATACTGAGCTGTTCCAACCGATGGCAGCACATTTTCACTAGTTCAAGTATAATCAATCAATCAATCAATGTTTATTTATATAGCCCTAAATCACAAGTGTCTCAAAGGGCTGTAATATTGTCAGTCACTGACTTGGGGACGTCGTACGGTAAATGCTGGCGGGCCGTCAGTAGTTTGGGGACCCCTGCTCTATAGCCTCAATGTGTTTTTTAAGGGGAAATAGTTTAAATGAATAAAACATTTTTTCTGCTTGGCATAACTATCATTCTGTCTTTGTAATAGATGAATATCACCAACATTGAAATGTGTGCATTGATAAAAATGAATGGGAACAAATCTCCGTTGTTCGCTGATCATTTCCGCACGGTTGCTGCGGAAAATTTGTCCGCGTATTTAAAGTTTAGAGCACTCCCTCCAGTGCCGATTTTATACATTTGTTATAGTTACACTTTTTAAACGATTAACCAAAGCAACAGAAAATGAATCAAGTATTTGTTCTAATCGATGAATCATTACAGCCCTTGTCCAGATGGTCCAAACTGAGAAATGATCCAAAAACACAAATGCCACAGGAAATGCTGCAAATTAAAAATGCTATATTGGTATGATATTGTGTTTATTTGTTTCAGACATGCTAATAAACAAGTTACATTTGTATCATTCAACATGTTTAAAAAACAATATGAAGTAGACGACTGTTATTTTACCAAATGTGTTCACTTTGTGTGAAAAGAAGAGACAGTTTAAAAAAATGTATGTAACAAAATTCTTTAAAGAAACATTCCCCAGGTCTGCCTCTTCTGATCACCTGGCAAACTTCTATTGTGTTCTGTGAATTTCCAGTATTTCTCACATGCAGTTGTTTTAGGAGTTAGTGTGTGCTTCTGAAATTTGCAGCCCTTCCTCCATGCATTGTGTTTTTTTAATTTCATAATTACTAGTGTAATTTGTTCCATGGTTAGAAAAATAAATGTTAGCTTGTTAGTGATATTGACACTGGATGTTGAGCAGATCTTACGGACTGTAGCATTTGCCAGGCCAACTAGTGGTTGGGAGGTTTCTAAAGCTGATGACTCAAATTTATGCTCGCAATTTAAAGCAGACAAATTGGCTGAGGGGCGCTTGTATCTCAAAAAACTCTCACAAGTTGAGGTACCACAGTACCACTGTATTGTTTAATATTACTCTAATATACTTTGTCATCTTTAAAACAAAGCTAAAATGTCAACATTTCTGTTTACATTGCTTGCATCCAATTGGTTTTAGCATCTTTAATGGCCACAGTGTATAATTTTTGGTAGTATGGTTTAAATGTATTTAATTATATTATAAATATAATTTGAAATCTGACAATTTAAACATGTCAGATGATAGTTTTGTGAGTTTTATTTCTCCCTTTTTAACTGAAATTATAGTGAATAACAATTGAATGCAAACTTAACTTGGATAATATATTATGAATATATTTGTAAATGACTGGTAGGTAGAAATGTTTCAAACTGAAATGATAATGATAAATTAATCACTTTTCAAGAGACACAATGTTTGTTTTTTTTCAAAGAAGGATGATAATTATGATACAATGGGGACAAGTAATAGCAGGGATTTGGGGAGTGGCCTGACAAATCACATACTACAGAATAGGGCTGCAGTTATCGATTAGTTTATGTGATTAATCGATTAGTTGGATGATTATCCGATTAATTGGATGAAACACACTTCATAGCCCGAATGCGGATTTTAGGGAAAGTTGTTGAAATAAACGTTTTATTCCTGCTTCCCATTACCTTCATTCTTTGTTTCTAATAAATACACATTATCAACATTGAAATTGCACTTTTAATGTGTGCATGAATAGAAATGTTAAGATTAAAACCAGGTGGAAAAAAATAAATGAAGAAAAGAACCAAATTAAACAAAAAGGCAAAGTATGATCATGCATTATATGTGCTATCCCGTATGTTATATGTCAATGACATTAAAATAACAAGAAAGCCCATTCTGTAACCTTATTACTGTATACATATTCTAAATTGTGTATGATCTTAACAATTCAACCCATACACATTTAAAATGTATTAACTGAAGAAGTGGGGTTGAATATTTGAACAAACAAATGTTTTCATTAACATACAATCTGTAGATAGATATTTTTTCACTATTTTCTCACATGCTCCCAAGTATTTCAATACTACTTTCGTGTGCGCTTTATTGCAGCAGTAAACTATGTCCACGTATTTAAAGGATTTTATAAGTTTTTATTTGTTGCACTTATTACATGACCATTTGAAGCAACAGATTATAAATCAAAGCTTTTTCAAATTGATTAATTATGTCAGATCTACTACAGAATAACACTAGTATTAATCTGTTTCAGATTTAACAATTGTCACAGATAATCCCCACATGTGAGAATGTATTAATTATAACAGTGTTTCAAAGTCACGGTTATTGCCATATTGTGTGGGTGTGTGTGTAGCTGGAAAAATGCAACATTTTGAAAACGGGCTCCTACGCTTATGTCAACAACTTTTTTTAAAGTGTAGAGGCAACTCAGAGGCGATGCAGCAGCTCGCCGGCTCAGTAGGTCAATAGCTGCATAAGCTCGCTACCTCTCTGATCACGGAACCGCTAAAAGTAGTTCCTCCGCATTAGCGCTTATCGTAACAACATTGCTACTTGGTTAACATGCAGGTCACAACATAAAGATGGAGTATTGTTTATGGTTTTTGGATGTTTTTTAGGGCTTTACGGAAGCAGTAGATGACTCCCATTGGCCTCATTGTTAGCCACAAGGGGTGTGGGGAAAAAATCGATTCGAATTCGAATCGCGATTCTCACGTTGTGCGATTCAGAATCGATAATAATTTTTGAAAAATCGATTGATTGATTGATTGATTTATTTATTTATTTATTTATTTTTTAAATTAATCAATCCAACAAAGCAATACACAGCAATACCATAACAATGCAATCCAATTCCAAAACCAAACCCGACCCAGCAACACTCAGAACAGCAATAAACAGAGCAATTGAGAGGAGACACAAACACGACACAGAACAAACCAAAAGTAGTGAAACAAAAATGAATATTATCAACAACAGTATCAATATTAGTTACAATTTCAACATAGCAGTGATTAAAAATCCCTCATTGACATTATCATTAGACATTTATAAAAAATCTAAAAAAATTAACAATAGTGTCACAGTGGCTTACACTTGCATCGCATCTCATAAGCTTGACAACACACTGTGTCCAATATTTTCACAAAGATAAAATAAGTCATATTTTTGGTTCATTTAATAGTTAAAACAAATGTACATTATTGCAATCAGTTGATAAAACATTGTCCTTTACAATTATAAAAGCTTTTTACAAAAATCTACTACTCTGCTTGCATGTCAGCAGACTGGTGTAGATCCTGCAGAAATCCTATGTATTGAATTAATAGAGAATCGGGAAAAAAATCGTTTTTGAATCAAGAATCGTGTTGAATTGGAAAAAAAAAAATCAATTTTGAATCTAATCGTGACCCCAAGAATCGATAATGAATCGAATCGTGGGACACCCAAAGATTCACAGCCCTATTAGCCACCCCTTACTGTTATGTATATTATAAACCAGAATGCATACAAAAAGAAAGACATATGTTTATGTCTTACTTAGGGATTGTAAATGATAGGTATACTTTTTTTTTAAAGTGCAGTTTCCCTGCAAATAAAAACATGAGCTATTGTTTGCTACGTTTGTGTGTGGAATACATAGTGGCTAAAACACAGAAAAAAATGTTTTTAATACCAATATTTGTTTGTACAAATCCCACCAACAGCCACTTGTTCAGTTCAGTTCATTATAAACAATAAGTAACATTTTAAAATAAACTCTAAAAGTAACAGGGAGCCAGTGAAGGGAAGCCAGTACAGGGGTAATGTGCTCGCGTCCTTTGGTTTTAGTGAAAAGACGAGCAGCAGAGTTCTGCAGCCGCTGGAGAGAGCCCTGATCCAGGCCTACGTACAACAAATTACAGTAATCCAGGCGTGACGTCACAAATGTATGGATAGCTCTTTCAAAGTCAGCCTGTGGAAGATACTGTTTTATTTTTGCCAGGAGACTTTGCTGAAAGAAGCAATATTTAATGACAGAGCTAATGTGTTTGTCTTGCATGTCTACTGCAATTTGTCTGGTGTTTCTTGCAGTCTGCATGGAAGAGAACTGCAACTGACTAGTTGCATTTGACCGTTTAACCTTTTGGAAAACTTATGGATTTCAAGCACATATATTTTTTTGTATATTTATCTTCTTTACTTGAGTTTTTAATACGGATGTCCGATAATATCGGCCTGCCGATATTATCGGCCAATAAATGCGTTAATATGTAATATCGGAAATTATCGGTATCGTTTTTTTATTATCGGTGTCTTTTTTTTTTAATTTTTAATTTTTTAGTTTTTTTATTAAATCAACATAAAAAACACAAGATACACTTACAATTAGTGCACCAACCCAAAAAACCTCCCTCACCATTTACACTCATTCACACAAAAGGGTTGTTTCTTTCTGTTATTAATATTCTGGTTCCTACATTATATATCAATATATATCAATACAGTCTGCAAGGGATACAGTCCGTAAGCACACATGATTGTGCGTGCTGCTGGTCCACTAATAGTACTAACCTTTAACAGTTCATTTTACAAATTTTCATTAATTACTAGTTTCTATGTAACTGTTTTTATATTGTTTTACTTTCTTTTTTTATTCAAGAAAATGTTTTTAATTTATTTATCTTATTTTATAAAAAAAATTTTAAAGTACCTTATCTTCACCATACCTGGTTGTCCAAATTAGGCATACCTACTCAGTGGCCTAGTGGTTAGAGTGTCCGCCCTGAGATCGGTAGGTTGTGAGTTCAAACCCCGGCCGAGTCATACCAAAGACTATAAAAATGGGACCCATTGCCTCCCTGCTTGGCACTCAGTATCAAGGGTTGGAATTGGGGGTTAAATCACCAAAATGATTCCCGGGCGCGGCCACTGCTGCTGCCCACTGCTCCCCTCACCTCCCAGGGGGTGATCAAGGGTGATGGGTCAAATGCAGAGAATAATTTCGCCACACCTAGTGTGTGTGTGACAATCATTGGTACTTTAACTTTAACTTTAACTTTAATAATGTGTTAATTCTACGACTGCATATATCCGTTGATATCGGTATCGGTTGATATCGGTATCGGTAATTAAAGAGTTGGACAATATCGGAATATCGGATATCGGCAAAAAGCCATTATCGGACATCCCTAGTTTTTAATGTCTTTTGTCATTTTGACACATTTGTTCTTCCATCCATCCATTTTCTACCGCTTATTCCCTTTGGGGTCGCGGGGGGCGCTGTCATAATCAGAAATGTGAAAGGGGAAGTGTACTTTTTTTTAAAATTTTGCCTGTCATTCACAATCATTATGAAAGACATGATGTATTTGTTTTCTGAATAGTAAATAAATGCGATCAAAAGTCTTTTTACAACGGAGCCTATGGAAGTCACTCTATGTTGCCTATGAAGCTCTTAGAAAACATCCAAACACCTTCATTAATGTTTTTATATACACGATGTAAGTATATATGTAATTTAGTGACAAGCACTTTTATAATAACATATTATTTTGATAATTTTTAGCATACGCGGCACATTAATTTAAAAAACGCATTCCGACGTTTGCTTTTTTAAAAAATTTTTTACATACATCACTGATTATAACTAACTGCAGACTTTATGAGAGCCAACAAACATAATGAAACATCACTTACTGTACAATCTCTGCTGTTATTAGGATGCCGACTGTTAGGATGTTCATGCATTCCTCTTTAGGTGAACAATGACTCATAATCCTTGGAAGAAAAGCGTCTTTTCGTGTCGTTCTCGCCATTTTGGGGTCTAAATTGGCTGTCAAAGTGTACCAACATGTCGGAATATGTCCTCGTTCTTCTACTGTCCGGGTGAGAGAATAAAGTTTGAAGAGCAAGGAAACGAGGAAGCAGCTGATCAGTCGATCATGTCAACATAGGCACAAAAGCTTGTGATCACAGCGCCGCTATAAATAGTTTTTTGTCTTAGCGCTTATAATAATGATATCACTAATACTTGGTTAATATTCAAGTCCCAAAATGTAAATGGAGTATTGGCGCTTTTTGGATGTTTATTAATTGGGTTTTATGGGCAGAATAGAGAACCTTCCATTTGCTCCGCTGTAAGCAGACTTTTATTTACAGTTAGAATGCATTAAAAAACACGCTAATAACCAATTAGTTAACACTTGTCACTAAACAATGGAAGGGACACGCTAACAGCCAATCACGTAATAGCATCGACCACCAGGTTTGCGTACATTGTGTACGTCTTTCTGTCTCGCTGTGGATTCACTACATGGAGTGAGAAGAGAAACTGTAATATCTTGATTTATCAGCTCAATAACATAAACTTGTCTTTAATTTTGTTGGTTTTATTGCAGACGGTGCGGCAACACTCTGGAACTTCCAATGTGTCGTTTAATGGTTAGCTTCCCAAACTACTCTGTGTAGTGTTCAATAGCTTATACACCACTGCCATCTTGTGTCTCAAATCTGCAACTCCCTTAAAATCTACTTTCAATATTTTATTACCTTAGCCGCGCTCATCCGACCTGGCTACCAGACACCCTCTTTACTGAAAAATAACACCCTTGGTAAGTTGGAAATTGTTTTATTGTATTTATTGGCAGTCTTTATTACGTCATACAAAGTATAAAAAATTATCAATATTGATCAATGTAAAAACCGTATATCGTGATACTGTTTTTAGCCATATTGCCCAGCTCTGGGCAAAATTCCCCCCAAAAAGTGCAGTTCCTCTTTAAAATTAAGTTAGCAGCACCTCTGCTGGTCGCAGCAAGTAATGCACTCAATTATGTTGCATCAAGACTATTGACAGAATGCATACAGTACAATTATTTAATTGGTTAATCATTTATTAAAGCCTCTGTCCATACTTCATGTGTGGTGTAATTTAGCACAGAAGAGTTTTTACATCATGATGATGCCAGTTCCTATGATGCTTTTCTTAAAGAATACGAGTCTTTACACACATACAGTCGTGGTCAAAAGTTTACATACACTTGTAAAGAACATAATGTCATGGCTGTCTTGAGTTTCCAATACATTCTACAACTCTTATTTTTTTGTGATAGAGTGATTGGAGCACATACTTGTTGGTCACAAAAAACATTCATGAAGTTTGGTTCTTTTATGAATTTATTATGGGTCTACTAAAAATGTGACCAAATCTACTGGGTCAAAAGTATACATACAGCAATGTTAATATTTGCTTACATTTCCCTTGGCAAGTTTCACTGCAATAAGGCGCTTTTGGTAGCCATCAGCAAGATTCTGGTTGAGTTTCTGACCACTTCTCATATTTGAGGTTGGGTCTTGGGCACAGTTGGGTGTTCCAACAGGACAATGACCCCAAACACACATCAAAAGTGGTAAAGGAATGGCTAAATCAGGCTAGAATTAAGATTTTAGAATTGCCTTCCCAAAGTCCTGACTTGAACCCCATTGAGAACATGTGTACAATGCTGAAGAAATAAGTCAATGTCAGAAAACCAACAAATTTAGCTGAACTGCACCAATGTTGTCAAGAGGCGTGGTCAAAAACTCAACCAGAACCTTGCCAGAAGCTTGTGGGTGGCTACCAAAAGCGCCTTATTGCAGTGAAACTTGCCAAGGGACATGTAACCAAATATTAACATTGCTGTATGTATACTTTTGACCCAGCAGATTTGGTCACATTTTCAGTAGACCCATAATAAATTCATAAAAGAACCAAACTTCATGAATGTTTTTTATGACCAACAAGTATGTGCTCCAATCACTCTATCACAAAAAAATAAGAGTTGTAGAAATTATTGGAAACTCAAGACAGCCATGACATTATGTTCTTTACTTCCTTTCTTAATAAATTACACTTTTTTTCATCCTCTGTTCCTTATAGTGATGAATTAGTTGTGAAAGTGCAACTGTGTATGTAATGTATGTACTTTGCTGCGTCCAGGCGTGGGAGTTTACAAAGCTTTTCATCACCCTAGGCAAACAGCCGCCGCCCGCTCGGCCCCCCTTACCCTCATGCACCCCCCCCCCCCCCCCCCTTTCTCCCTTTAGTCCGTTGACATCTGTTTTGAGTGCTCTGTGCACCTGTAGACGATGGATGTGTGTGTGTGTGTGTGTGTGTGTGTGTGTGTGTGTGTGTGTGTGTGTGTGTGTGTGTGTGTGTGTGTGCGTGTGTGCGCGCGTGTGTGTGCGCGAGTGTGCAAGAGAGGGGAGGAGGACGATAAAGGGAGGCACAGAATGCAAATCCAGGCGTTTGTTTCGGGACTAAGCAATGCAGACCGCCTGACTAACGACCATTTGGCGTGTGTGTTAGCCTCTTGCTGTCCAGGCCAGGCAGGTCTATTGTTGCAGCAGCAACAGGCGGCAGTGGATGAGGACGCGCCATATGGCCTCTGTGTACTATGTGCTCGAGTCACAACCGCTGTGTTCTTGTGCGTGTGTGTGTAGTGTGTGTGTGTGTTCATGTATCAAACCAATGCGGTCTCAGTATGGTGGAGTTACTCGCTGCAAGCTGCTCGCCGCCTTCCTCCCTTTTGTGTCGTCTGTCGTCTCATTTCTTGACACGAGGACAAAATCTGGCATCCAGACTTCTGCGATTTTCTGTTGGGGATGTCGGATTTATTCCGCCCTTCTTTTTAAAAGCTATAAAAAAATATATTTTCAATTACCGTACTTTTCGGACTATAAGTCGCAGTTTTTTTCATAGTTTGGCCGGGGGTGCGACTTATACTCGGTAGCGCCTTATGTGTGAATTTATTAACACATTACCGTAAAATATCAAATAATATTATTTAGCTCATTCACGTAAGATACTAGACGTATAAGATTTCATCGGATTTAGCGATTAGGAGTGACATGTTTGGTAAACGTATAGCATGTTCTATATGTTATAGTTATTTGAATGACTCTTACCATAATATGTTACGTTAACATACCAGGCATGTTCTCAGTTGGTTATTTATGCCAGTGTTTTTCAACCTTTTTTGAGCCAAGGCACATTTTTTGAGTTGAAAAAATCCGGAGGCACACCACCAGCAGAAATCATGAAAAAACAAAACTCGGTTGATAGTAAAAAGTCGTTGTCGCAATTGTTGGGTATGACTTTAAACCATAACCAAGCATGCATCACTATAGCGCTTGTCTCAAAGTAGGTGTACTGTCACCACCTGTCACATCACACCCTGACTTATTTGACTTTTTTGCTGCTTTCCTGTGTGTAGTGTTTTAGTTCTTGTCTTGCGCTCCTATTTTGTTGGCTTTTTCTCTTTTGTTGGTATTTTCCTGTAGCAGTTTCATGTCTTATATTTCCCGCATCTACTTTGTTTTAGCAATCAAGAATATTTCAGTTGTTTTTATCCTTCTTTGTGGGGACAGTGTTGATTGTCATGTCATGTTCGGATGTACATTGTGGACGCCGTCTTTGCTCCACAGTAAGTTTTTGCTGTCGTCCAGCATTCTGTTTTTGTTTACTTTGTAGCCAGTTCAGTTTTACTTTCGTTCTGCATAGCCTTCCATAATCTTCAATGCATTTTCTTAAGGGCACTCACCTTTTGTTTATTTTTGGTTTAAGCATAATACACCTTTTTACCTGCATTTACAAAGCAATTAGCTACCGGCTGCCACCTACTGATATGGAAGAGTATTACACGGTTACTCTGCCGAGCTCTAGACAGCACCGACACTCAACAACAACAACACATAATTTGCAGACTATAATTATTGGTTTGCAAAAAATGTTTTCAACCCAAATATGTGAAATTAGATAATCTCCCGCGGCACACCAGACTGTATCTCACGGCACACTAGTGTGCCGCGGCTCAGTGGTTGAAAAACACTGATTTATGCGTCATATAACGTACACTTATTCAGCCTGTTGTTCACTATTCTTTATTTATTTTAAATTGCCTTTCAAATGTCTATTCTTGGTGTTGGCTTTTATCAAATAAATTTCCCCCAAAAATGCGACTTATATTCCAGTGCGATTTATATATGTTTTTTTCCTTCTTTATTATGCATTTTCGGCAGGTGCGACTTATACTCCGAAAAATACAGTAGTGCCCAGTGCAGCTCCACGTCACACTAATCAACAGGTGATATAGTAAATCTGGGAATTAACATTTTTGGCAGCAAAGTGGTCTCTGGTGCCCATTGATGTGCTAATTAAAGACATATATTTTGGTTTAAAAACTCCTAAGCCGCTTTAATTCCCGGATCACCACCTTGTTTTATATAATATTAATATGATAATCTTCCTAACAGAGTGCTTTCCTTAAACATTTGGTAGTATACTGGCCGGGTTGTTTAAAAACAGAAGTCTACATGAAATTAAATTTAGAGAGCCAGTTTATTAGAGTAACCATGTTGAGGGAGTAAGGGGTGCAGGGGGCAACTAGAGTAGGTGGGAGTAAAGGGAGGGTGGGTTTTGGTGTGGGAGGTTGGCAGGCTTTGTTTAGGGGACGAGGGAACAATAGGCATCCTCTTGGGTGGGGTGGGATAAAGGGGAGGTTGGCGGGGGCTTGGTTAGTGGCTGCAGGAGGCCAGCAGAGCCTGTGCTGGCTTGTCTGACCCCCCCACCCCCCAGCACTGCCGGCAGCCTGTCACTCCTCTCCTGTAGTTGTCTGTCTCCAATGGCCACTAATGAAATTTGACCCACAATGCACCCCTGTGAGGCTGTCTTCGGAATCTCGGGTTTCACAATATCAATGCTGGGCATCTTTTGAATGATTCTGCAATAATATGGACAATAGGCACTGATGACATGTGTGCGGCAAACACAAAACCAACTATTAAGACTGCTTTTAGCTGCTCTTGAATTGCTGAGGTTGCTTAGTTGGAAGAGCTGGACTCAGGTCTACTCATCTCAAGTTTGTGGGTAGCTAGCTACAGACTGGTAGCTGAGATATTGAGTAGTAGGGACCTGCTCAGTTGGTTGAATCTGATAAAGAAGTATTACTTAAACGACTAGAAAATTCCCGCAGAAAGTTTGAAGGGCCTGCTATCTGTGCCGTGAAATTCAGGCTCTGGGTCAATCGAAGCTAAAAGGCTAGCATTAAACCAACTGGGAACCAATCAACATACTTGCATTGATTGATTGATTGAAACTTTTATTGGTAGATTGCACAGTACAGTACATATTCCGTACAATTGACCACTAAATGGTAACACCCGAATACGTTTTTCAACTTGTTTAAGTCGGGGTCCACTTAAATCGATTCATGGTACAGATATATACTATCATCATAATACAGTCATCACACAAGATAATCATCAGAGTATATACATTGAATTATTTACATTATTTACAATCCGGGGTGTGGGATGTGGAGGGGGTGGGGGGTTAGGTATGGTTGATATCAACACTTCAGTCATCAACAATTTCATCATCAGAGAAATGGACATTGAAACAGTGTAGGTCTGACTTGGTAGGATATGTACAGCAAGTAGTGGACATAGAGAGAGAGAGATCAGAAAGCATAAGAATAAATATCTACATTTGATTATTTACAATCCGGGGAGGTGGGATGTGGAAGGGGGAGGGTGTTAGTTTAGGGTTGAAGTTGCCTGCATGATGGTGCCAAGTATTAAAACGCAAGATTTTTGGGTCAAAAATACAAAATGAGCGAGCATAAAATGTTAGCATGCTAACGTTAGCATGCTAGCATGTGACTGGATGAGAGGAAATACCAAAATGCACTATTTGTAAGTGTAAACATACAAAATTACCTAAAAAGCTAGCAAAAACGTTAGCGTGGCAACGTCCTCAAAAGTATGCTAACATTTCACGTGCTAATTTGCTCAACACCACCGAGTATCCAAAACCATGTTTTTTTTTAATGGGTATGGCCATGTTGTCTGGCCATTGAACTTTTAATTAGGCCACTGTACAGAAACACGTCTAACTGGCTGCAGATGGGACACAGACATGTTTATGACACAGCAGTTTGTGTAATTTTCAAAAATGCCATGTAGCTTCCAAAAGACCCCCGCCCCCACACAGCAAAAAGACTCCGCAACGGATCCCCCGTGGAGGCATTGCGCTTTCCGGAACGGACCCGCGAAACGGACCCGTATCGGAGTCCACTTGCTCTCAGGAACGGATCCGTCGCGGACCCGCCGTGGCTCCGAGCTGGATCCGCTCCGCATCCATGATCAAAACCTAACCTCCGTTGCGGACCAGCAACGGACTCATAAAAACCCTGGCTCATCTGGCCCTGGTCCGTTTTGGACCCGTTTATCTTATTTTCAAAATCCCTTCTGTTCTTGCTGTAGGATAAAATAGGAAACTATCACTATAGGCCCTACTACAGCAATATAGGCTTACATATGCATCGCCTTGTATTTTTAAACTAACAATATTGTCAATAGGCAGAAACAGAAAATGGTCAATTCACTCTATAAAGTAAATATATAATATATAAATATATATAAATAGTAAATATACATATTTAATCTTTTAGGCTCCAACTTCAACGAAATGCTGCTCCATGCACAGCTAACATATCAGAAAATGAATAACTGGTGAATGACAAGAAGTTCAATAAAAGGTTGTTCATTGATAAATTTCTATTCCTCCTGATCTGTCTGTGGAGGTGGAGGCGGGACTCGTCTCCTCGCTGCCCGATCCGCTGCCAAGTTGAACCACCTGATCGCGTGTTTGGTGACCTCAGCGTCCGTGGCTGACCTTGTCACCACATTTTTTCTCACAGCACCTGTAATCAAACAAGATTACAAGACAGATACGTTTATGTTTATGGTATGTAGCATCCAAAGCCAAGTATGCTTACACAATACAAAATATGAGATAGGTATTAAGGAGATTACATTTGAAAAAGAAACACTTAAAGTTACAGGAGGTGGTTAAAATAAGAGGTGCGTAAACTATGAATTTGTGATCAGGGTATAGGTGTGCAAGACATCCAAAATGTTCAAACAATATCGTTATTTGGTTCCTTGATCAGAGTACTGTATGTGGATAAATCTGTTTGGTTTTGTCATGTTTGTTTGGCTCTGCTCCTCTCTGAGCTGCCACCTTACCGTGGTAGAGGAGTTTGCGTGTCCCAATGATCCTAGGAGCTATGTTGTCCGGGGGTTTCTATGCCCCCTGGTAGGGTCTCCCAAGGCAAACTGGTCCTAGGTGAGGGATCAGACAAAGAGCAGCTCGAAGACCTCGATGAAGAACACAAACCAAGGACCCAGATTTCCCTCGCCCGGACGCGGGTCACCGGGGCCCCCTTCTGGAGCCAGGCCCGGAGGTGGGGCACGATGGCGAGCGCCTGGTGGCGGGGCCTGTCCCCATGGGGCCCGGCCGGGCACAGCCCGAAGAGGCAACGTGGGTCCCCCCTCCAATGGGCTCACCACCCATAGCAGGGGCCATAGAGGTTGGGTGCAGTGTGAGCTGGGCGGCAGCCGAGGGCAGGGCACTTGGCGGTCCGATCCTCGGCTACATAAGCTGGCTCTTGGGACGTGAAACGTCACTTCGCTGGGGGGGAAGGAGCCTGAGCTAGTGCGTGAGGTGGAGAAGTTCCGGCTAGATATAGTCGGACTCACTTCGACGCACAGCAAGGGCTCTGGAACCACTTCTCTTGAGAGGGGCTGGACTCTCTTCCACTCTGGCGTTGCCGGCAGTGAGAGGCGACGGGCTGGGGTGGCAATTCTTGTTGCCTCTCGG
Organism: Nerophis lumbriciformis; assembly: GCF_033978685.3. NCBI lineage: Eukaryota > Metazoa > Chordata > Actinopteri > Syngnathiformes > Syngnathidae > Nerophis > Nerophis lumbriciformis. Next base: position 33,216,958 of record NC_084557.2, on the reverse strand, counting down.
CTCAAAGCCTGCACGTTGGAGTTCAACCCGGTGGACGAGAGGGTAGCTTCCCTCCGCCTTCGGGTGGGGGGACGGGTCCTGACTGTTGTTTGCGTTTACGCGCCAAACAGCAGCTCAGAGTACCCACCCTTTTTGGATTCACTCGAGGGAGTACTGGAGAGTGCTCCCCCGGGTGATTCCCTCGTTCTACTGGGGGACTTCAACGCTCATGTTGGCAGCGACAGTGAAACCTGGAGAGGTGTGATTGGGAAGAATGGCCGCCCGGATCTGAACCCGAGTGGTGTTCTGTTATTGGACTTTTGTGCTCGTCACAGATTGTCGATAACAAACACCATGTTCAAACATAAGGGTGTCCATATGTGCACTTGGCACCAGGACACCCTAGGCCGCAGTTCCATGATCGACTTTGTAGTTGTGTCATCGGATTTGCGGCCTCATGTTTTGGACACTCGGGTGAAGAGAGGGGCGGAGCTTTCTACCGATCACCACCTGGTGGTGAGTTGGCTGCGATGGTGGGGGAGGATGCCGGACAGACCTGGCAGGCCCAAACGCATTGTGAGGGTTTGCTGGGAACGCCTGGCAGAGTCTCCTGTCAGAGAGAGTTTCAATTCCCACCTCCGGAAGAACTTTGAACATGTCACGAGGGAGGTGCTGGACATTGAGTCCGAGTGGACAATGTTCCGTACCTCTATTGTCGAGGCGGCCGATTGGAGCTGTGGCCGCAAGGTAGTTGGTGCCTGTCGTGGCGGTAATCCTAGAACCCGTTGGTGGACGCCGGCGGTGAGGGATGCCGTCAGGCTGAAGAAGGAGTCCTATCGGGTTCTTTTGGCTCATGGGACTCCTGAGGCAGCAGACAGGTACCGACAGGCCAAGCGGTGTGCGGCTTCAGCGGTCGCGGAGGCAAAAACTCGGACATGGGAGGAGTTCGGGGAGGCCATGGAAAAAGACTTCCGGACGGCTTCGAAGCAATTCTGGACCACCATCCGCCGCCTCAGGAAGGGGAAGCAGTGCAGTGTCAACACCGTGTATGGTGGGGATGGTGCTCTGCTGACCTCGACTGCGGATGTTGTGGATCGGTGGAGGGAATACTTCGAAGACCTCCTCAATCCTACCAGCACGTCTTCCTATAAGGAAGCAGGGCCTGGGGAATCTGTGGTGGGCTCTCCTATTTCTGGGGCTGAGGTTGCCGAGGTAGTTAAAAAGCTCCTCGGTGGCAAGGCCCCGGGGGTGGATGAGATCCGCCCGGAGTTCCTTAAGGCTCTGGATGTTGTGGGGCTGTCTTGGTTGACAAGACTCTGCAACATCGCGTGGACATCGGGGGCGGTACCTCTGGATTGGCAGACCGGGGTGGTGGTTCCTCTCTTTAAGAAGGGGAACCGGAGGGTGTGTTCCAACTATCGTGGGATCACACTCCTCAGCCTTCCCGGTAAGGTCTATTCAGGTGTACTGGAGAGGAGGCTACGCCGGATAGTCAAACCTCGGATTCAGGAGGAACAGTGTGGTTTTCGTCCTGGTCGTGGAACTGTGGACCAGCTCTATACTCTCGGCAGGGTCCTTGAGGGTGCATGGGAGTTTGCCCAACCAGTCTACATGTGCTTTGTGGACTTGGAGAAGGCATTCGACCGTGTACCCCGGGAAGTCCTGTGGGGAGTGCTCAGAGAGTATGGGGTAACGGACTGTCTTATTGTGGCAGTTCGCTCCCTGTATAATCAGTGTCAGAGCTTGGTCCGCATTGCCGGCAGTAAGTCGGACACGTTTCCAGTGAGGGTTGGACTCCGCCAAGGCTGTCCTTTGTCACCGATTCTGTTCATAACCTTTATGGACAGAATTTCTAGGCAAAGTCAGGGCGTTGAGGGGATCTGGTTTGGTGGCTGCAGGATTAGGTCACTGCTATTTGCAGATGATGTGGTCCTGATGGCTTCCTCCGGCCAAGATCTTCAGCTCTCACTGGATCGGTTCGCAGCCGAGTGTGAAGCGACTGGGATGGGAATCAGCACCTCCAAGTCCGAGTCCATGGTTCTCTCCCGGAAAAGGGTGGAGTGCCATCTCCGGGTTGGGGAGGAGATCTTGCCCCAAGTGGAGGAGTTCAAGTACCTCGGAGTCTTGTTCACGAGTGGGGGAAGAGTGGATCGTGAGATCGACAGGCGGATCAGTGCGGCGTCTTCAGTAATGTGGACGCTGTATCGATCCGTTGTGGTCAAGAAGGAGCTGAGCCAGAAGGCAAAGCTCTCGATTTACCGGTCGATCTACGTTCCCATCGTCACCTATGGTCATGAGCTTTGGGTCATGACCGAAAGGACAAGATCACGGGTACAAGCGGCCGAAATTAGTTTCCTCCGCCGAGTGGCGGGGCTCTCCCTTAGAGATAGGGTGAGAAGCTCTGTCATTCGGGGGGAGCTCAAAGTAAAGCCGCTGCTCCTCCACATCGAGAGGAGCCAGATGAGGTGGTTCGGGCATCTGGTCAGGATGCCACCCGAACGCCTCCCTAGGAAGGTGTTTCGGGCACGTCCGACCGGTAGGAGGCCACGGGGAAGACCCAGGACACGCTGGGAAGACTATCTCTCCCGGCTGGCCTGGGAACGCCTCGGGATCCCCCGGGAGGAGCTGGACGAAGTGGCTGGGGAGAGGGAAGTCTGGGCTTCCCTGCTTAAGCTGCTGCCCCCGCGACCCGACCTCGGATAAGCGGAAGAAGATGGATGGATGGATGGATGGATGTTTGGCTCTGTTGGATGGCGGGGGGCGGGGGGGCGGGGGGGAGTGGGGGGCATAAATAAATATCCATAACCCAACTTTGGGAAGTTGACATTGTTTTCTTATTATATTTGTACTATCATTCTATGATAGTACAAATGGCCGCATGAATATGCCAAGAGCTGCTAGAAAAATGTGTAAGCAACATTACATTTTAACAAACCAGAAAGTATCTTACTTGATTAAGCGAACGCAGCAGGAGCAATTGTAGGAAAAAATCCAGGTAATAGATGATGCTGCAAAACACACAAAATAGAAGATGGGACCAAGTTCCATACAGTAGCATAAGAAATTATGAACAGGCGCAAAATGTGGGCGGTATAGCTCGGTTGGTAGAGTGGCCGTGCCATCAACTTGAGGGTTGCAGGTTCGATCCCCGCTTCCGCCATCCTAGTCACTGCCGTTGTGTCCTTGGGCAAGACACTTTACCCACCTGCTCCCAGTGCCACCCACACTGGTTTAAATGTAACTTAGATATTGGGTTTTCACTATGTAAAGCGCTTTGAGTCACTAGAGAAAAGCGCTATATAAATATAATTCACTTCAATTCACTTCAAAATACATTAGTTGTCTGAACTGACGTAAACAGTGATTAAAATAATTAATTTCTAATTCATTCATTTTAATGATAACGATTGCAGATAGACACCATACATTATATACGTAACAGTCACTGTTCTGCGTTTTGTCTTTTATAGTGATGCACACACAGGAGTTGAATCGTGGAGGATTTATTCAGCTTTTCATTTTTTTGTGCTCACTCAACTCAATTATTTATGCTTACATGTGGAAATAATAATAATAATAATAAATAAAATCATAATAATAATAATAAAAGGTAAATAAAGCATAAAATAGTCTCTAATAAATCAATTAAATAAAAAAGTATATAAAATATATACATCAGCAAATAACAAAAATATATATTAAGAAATAGGATCCTTAATATGTGCAGCAATATACCTCATTTTTCCCACTCACATCAACTTATTTTATATTTTTTTCTACAATTAACCTTGCCAAAAAACTCATAACAGACATACCTTTTTTTTGAATGGAAACAAAAACAGGGCGTCACACTAGTCCACAGTAAACAGGATCTCTCTCCACTAAAGAATAAAGAAAGAAATAATACACACTCGTAATACCACAGCGGCACACAAGATGTCCACACTGACACAGAGTTTTTGTCCCGTGCGCAAACTCACGAGACCAGGAAACACCGTAATAACTGCCGCTAGCATTAAACTAATCCACGTGGATTAGTTTAATGCTAGCGGCAGCATTTAGCATATAAAAGTCCGGTTTTTACAACAATTTAACAACGTGATTTACCAGCTCCGAGCGTCGCATCAAGAAAAATACACAGCAAAGAAACATTACTTAACTACCATAACATATTCTGCCAAATTGCTTTTTCATTTTAAATAAAATAGCCTTTCTTTACAGAATATAAAGTTTTACTGCTAGTCCTAATATCAAACAACGTCATTACAATCATACATAAATGACGATGGAAACACAAAGGCCGATCTTTAGCCATAAATCAATAAATCTAAACTTACGTTCGTGTCCCAGCCAAGAAAATCCAGAAATGATCTTGGCTCATGCGCGTACACACTAGTAGGCGCATCCACGTCCGCGGGTCAGACATTGGTCCGCTCAGTATCCGCGTAGGCGGCGCCTATAATGTAGGCGGCGCCTATACTGTAGGCGGCGCGCGCCGGTTTAGACTGCGCGTTCGCGTACGCAAATCAGACACGGGTCCGCTCAGTACCCGCTGTCTCACCGCACAATTTTCAGAGGCGGAGCGGATCCTCTAGGCGGAGCCAAAACGAATGTGACAGTAACGCGGGTTGGGCGACTTGAAGGCGGATCCGCATAGGAGTCTCCTGCTGCGTGGGCCCTAGCTAGGAGGAACTCCGGAAGGTTTCTGAAGAATTAAATTTACCTGGGTAGTTTTTGGTGGAAACACAAGGGGAACTTTATTCACCTGGGTAAGTGGGAAAGTTTTTGAAAAAGTTCCTGTGGTGGCCAAACACTTCAAAATATCGACTTCTAGAAAACACTGTAAGCGCCTGAAGGCTTTGGGGAATATTCTGCTGTTCTTAGATTTCAAAATAGACGGAGAAATGACCGAGTTTGAAGGCTACTCAGTGGCCTAGTGGTTAGAGTGTCCGCCCTGAGATCGGTAGGTTGTGAGTTCAAACCCCTAAGGTTAACTTTTTTTGCTTTGGGGGCCAATAAAAGCGAAATAGGACACATCCGCCGTAAAAGTAACATTTTCTGAGAGAGGACATGTGTGTCTACGTTTTTACCGAAACACATGACACTGGGATAAAAGATGTGGTCGTGAAGACGTTATGTTCGCAAAAAAAGTGTGTTTTTCCGCCCTCTCAGCCTCTAAGATATTAGTGGACGCCATCCGCTTTAATGGGGAAATCCTGGCGGCGCTCGCCTCCTTCTGATGGCCAACCAACCAAAACCAAACGTTGACCGTTAATTTTTTTATCCAGTGATAAAGTAGACAAGTGTGTCCACAAAATTAGATATTACGCATCAAGCTACGTAGAAGTATGACTGAGCTACAAGAAGAGGTTATCTCGCTGAATTCCGCAGTTTCCTGAGAAAAGCCCAATTGTAAAGGTGGTGTGTCAAAGCACTTATTGATACATTTACAAAATTATTATACTTTGATCTAAAACACTGGTCAAAATTGTCTAAAGATGTATTGCACCAATAAAGACTTTTGCGTTTAATTAAACATACATCCATCCGTTTTCTACCGCTTGCCCCTTTTGGGGTCGCGGGGGGTGCTGTAGCCTATCTCAGGTGCATTTGGGCGGCAGGCGGGGTACACCCTGGACAAGTCGCCACCTCATCGTAGGGCCATTTTATTACATTATATTTGACACACAAATTACACACTATGGTGGTAAAATAAGTGTAAAAGGTAAAACATTGTATTAAAAACAATTAAAAAGGAAAATATTTGTTTTATATTGCTATTGATTACATTTATTGTTATTGCTATAATTATTATTTAGACTTAGACTTAGACTTTCTTTTTATTGTCATTCAAATTTGAACTTTACCGTACAGATAAGAACGAAATTTCGTTACATAAGCTCATGGTAGGGCAGGATAAAAAAGCAATAAGGTGCATATATAAATAAATAAATAGGTTACTGTACAGATACATATATTGCACTTTTTCACATGCATCCACGTTTATGGATGTATGTTATATTGTCTTTTTTTATTCCAGCGAGTTAATCCATTTTGGGGGGAGTTGAGGGGATAATTATGATGCGTTCAAGAGTCTTATGGCCTGAGGGAAGAAGCTGTTACAGAACCTGGAGGTTCTGCTTCGGTGGCTGCGGAACCTCTTTCTAGAGTCCAGCAGTGAAAATAGTCCTTGGTGGGGGTGGGAGGAGTCTTTGCAGATATTCTGAGCCCTGGTCAGGCAGCGGCTTTTAGCGATCTCCTGGATAGGAGGAAAAGGAGTCCTGATGATCTTTTCCGCCGTCCTCACCACTCTCTGAAGAGACTTCCAGTCTGAGGCATTGCAGGCTCCAGTCCAGACAGAGATGCTGTTGGTCAGTAGGCTCTCTATAGTGCCTCTGTAGAATGTGGTGAGAATGGGGGGAGGGAGCTGTGCTCTTTTCATCCGACGCAAAAAGTGCATGCGCTGCTGAGCTCTTTTTACAAGAGCTCCGGTGTGTAGGGACCAGGTTATATTGTTTTTTATATTTTATATTATATTTTACTTGTTGTGGTTTATTCGTTAAAGTACATTTAAAGTTGAGTTTAGGTGGTACAATGAATACTCATGTTTTCAAATTAATGAATAATCCTGTAATTGTGATTATAATATCAATCAAAATAATTGTCATTATTATTTTTACCATAATCGTCTAGCCCTAATGTGAATGGGAGCTTGCTTTGCAGCAAGCCCATAATAATGTGTTCCAGTGTTTGTTTGGTTTTATGTACCGTATTTTTCGGAGTATAAGTTGCACCGGAGTATAAGTCGCACATGCCGAAAATGCATAATAAAAAAAGAAAAAAACATATATAAGTCGCACTGGAGCCCGGCCAAACTATGAAAAAAACTGTGACTTATAGTCCGAAAAATACGGTACTAAAGTTACGAGACTAATATTAATATTTTTCTCATCCTTTTATTGAAGTAAAACATTTTTGTGTGTTTTTTGTTTTGTTTACAAACTCGGGGAGTATGTCTCTTATACAGGAAGGCTTTGAAAGCAAAACCCAAATGATTAATGTGGGTGACAATAGTAGTTTTTTCTTTTGTTTAGTTATTGTGCATTAGCCACTTTATTTTGCTAAAAAAATGTATGTAACATTCAAAACCACTAATTTGATATGTCATTTAATTTACAACAATAGCAGCAAATTCAAAATTAAATAACATTAAGCTTTATAAAAAATAGTTTTTCTTACTTGCTATAAAACATTATCCGTTTGATTGATTGAGAAGTTTGACATATTAAAGAATTTAATGCATGTAAAGCTTTAAAACGGCAAATGGATGGCACAAAAAGCCTAAAGGCTTGTTTCCATTGTGGTCCATTAAATATTCAAGTATTCAAATATTCTATAATCTGTTGTCAAAGCACTGGATTGGGACTCCCAATTGCATCAGATCTCAGGCCAAAAAATCGGAACGGGATTAGAGGCCAAACATGTTGATCAGGACATTCCGAGTTGGCAACAGTTATTGTTACAGTTCTTGTACTCATTATTGATGTACATATGATGTGGTTTTTGTGTCCACAGACAGTAAGTACAGTGGCAATAGTGTGCACAGCAGAGCCAGAGCTGTTTGGCATACAAACATGTTTGTTTTTGACAGTAGCAGACACACAGTTATGCGGTATTATATTCCTTTGTCACTACAGTATGTTAGTCAGCCGGAGGAGCCTAATGGAAGATGTTCCTGTTAGTCTCGAATCTCTCGAGCAGCAAGTAGCGTGTACATGGCTCTCACCACCTAATTTATGTATTGATTGAAACTACAGGAGTAAAGAAGCTCATGTACCCAAAACCAAATTCAACAACACATTCCAAACATTAAATTGAGGATCACAGCAAACAGAAAAGAACATTAAAAATGACATATTTTTTAAGTTCCACTGGAATTGATAACATTATTTTCAAAATGTATGCATTTTCATATAATGGGCAATATAAAAATAATTGACACTAATATTGTACACATTGAGCTATGTGACTCCTCACTAGGATGCCTGAATCTACCTCTTGTCTCTTGAGCCCAGCAGGAGGCAAACAGGAAGTGGGGATTTCAGCTCCAGCTTGCTTACTTTCCCAGCTGGAGCAGCTTCAGTGATAAAACGCTGCAAGCTCAGCAAGACATTACCATGTTGTCTGATTGTCCAACTGGGGAAGGGAAATGTCCAGTTAAACCATCATTAATGCATATTTGGGGTGCAACGACTAGTCGACATTGTTGACGAATATTGACAAAAACATTTGTCATCGACAATAATCGTGACGTCATCGCTCGTGTTTTTCCGGAGGGACGAGTCACGTGAGTCAACGCGACCACTCGAACAACATCGCAGGTGAAAATATTTCAAGTGTGGAAACATTACCTCTTATTCTTGTTAAAGACACGAACATCTTGCTTTTTTTTCTAAGCAGATGTTACAAACCCCGTTTCCATATGAGTTGGGAAATTGTGTTAGATGTAAATATAAACGGAATACAATGATTTGCAAATCATTTTCAAACCATATTCAATTGAATGCACTACAAAGACAAGATATTTGATGTTCAAACTCATAAACTTTATTTTTTTTTTGCAAATAATAATTAACTTAGAATTTCATGGCTGCAACACGTGCCAATGTAGTTGGGAAAGGGCATGTTCACCACTGTTACATGGCCTTTCCTTTTAACAACACTCAGTAAACGTTTGGGAACTGAGGAGACACATTTTTTAAGCTTCTCAGGTGGAATTCTTTCCCATTCTTGCTTGATGTCCAGCTTAAGTTATTCAACAGTCCGGGGGTCTCCGTTGTGGTATTTTAGGCTTCATAATGCGCCACACATTTTTAATGGGGGACAGATCTGGACTACAGGCAGGCCAGTCTAGTACCCGCACTCTTTTACTATGAAGCCACGTTGATGTAACACATGGCTTGGCATTGTCTTGCTGAAATAAGCAGGGGCGTCCATGGTAACGTTGCTTGGATGGCAACATATGTTGCTCCAAAACCTGTTTGTACCTTTCAGCATTAATGGCGCCTTCACAGATGTGTAAGTTACCCATGTCTTGGGCACTAATACACCCCCATACCATCACAGATGCTGGCTTTTCAACTTTGCGCCTATAACAAATGACTGAGTATTTTTTGGGAAGCTGTTTTTATACCCAATCATGGCACCCACCTGTTCCCAATTAGCCTGCACACCTGTGGGATGTTCCAAATAGGTGTTTGATGAGCATTCCTCAACTTTATCAGTATTTATTGCCACCTTTCCCAACTTCTGTCACATGTTTCTGGCATCAGATTCTAAAGTTAATGATTATTTGCAAAAAAAAAAAAGTTTATCAGTTTGAACATCAAATATGTTGTCTTTGTAGCATATTCAACTGAATATGGGTTGAAAATGATTTGCAAATCATTGTATTCCGTTTATATTTACATCTAACACAATTTCCCAACTCATATGGAAACGGGGTTTGTATATCTGTCAGTAGACTCCATATGGGAGTGCTAAAAATGCCAACGTGGAGGCGGTCAGAAAGCTGCTTGAATATAGTCTGTAAAACACAATCGATGTGACCAAAGAACCACCATTACACGTTATGTAGACCACAATGAAGGGTTTTAACCGTAGACATTTTTTTTCAAAATATGACTCCTTAACACACTGAGACTATATATTTATTATTTTCACCGTTTGATTGACAGACTCGGGTATTTAACCCCTCAAAACATTGCAGTGTTTTGCTCGCTCGTCATGTAAGCTGCTCTTGCAGTTTCATAAACCAATTACATTGAACATTTAATTTATCATTCAGCCCTATCTTACTCTTAAATTCAAAGCTGAATAGTTTCGAAATGTCGTGTCCGGTGGTATGTTTTTTTTTTGTTAGTTTTTTTTACAAATTTATAGTGCTGAGGCAATTCGTTGACATTTTTGACATCATTGCTGATGTAAATACGTCATCGTTACGTACAGTGTAAAATGTCCGCGCACAAAGAAAAAGATCCCACTTGTTGGAGTTGGGAAAATGTTTGATTCTTAGATGCATCTTGGTTTGGATGTGGGCGATTGTTAATCGATGAACAAACATCTTAAATATTATTTCAGTAAGTTGAATAAGGTAACACAGGCGGTTCTAAACGTCTGTCTAAAACACCATTGACGCACCGAAATTTCAACCACATGAAATTGTCAGGCAAAATTGGCCCATAATTGCCTGTTCAACAAAACAAGTCTTTGAGAGGGAAAATGTCACAGACGTTTAGTGTCATATCCATCCATCTATTTTCTTCCGCTAAGCTAAGATCGGGTCACAGGCTTAGCAGAGAAGCCCAGACTTCCCTTTACCAGCTACTGCGTCCAGCTCGCCCTAGGGCAGGGGTCGGCAACCTTTACCACTCAAAGAGCCATTTTGACCAGTTTCACAAATGAAAGGAAACAATGGGAGCCACAAAAATCTTTTGAAATTTTTAAATGAAATAACACTGCATACAATGTTTTTTTTTTGCTTTGTGCTATGTATAAACCAAGGGTCTCAGACACGCGGCCCACACCTTAATATGAAAATTGAATGTTAGTGCGGCCCGCGAGTTTTATATGAATGGCGCTTGACAGCGTAATACGTGTCAACCCTCTCGATTTTTCTGGCAGACTACGAATTTCTGGGCAACTATTCTCTCGCACGTGCCGTGATGGTACAGCATTTAGCGCCCACTACAACCAGCGTGCCGGCCCAGCCACACGTTGTATGGGGCTTCTGCTTGCTCACGTAAGTGACAGCAAGGCATACTTGCTCAACAACCACACAGGTTACACTGACGGTGGCGGTATAAAAAACTTTAACACTCTTACTAATAATGCACCACACTGTGAACCCACACCAAACAAGAATGACAAACACATTTCGGGAGAACATCTGCACCGTAACACAACAGAACAAATACCCAGAATCCCAAGCAGCCCTAACTCTTCTGAGCTACATTATACACCCCCGCTACCAAACCCCGCCCACCTCAACCCACGCTCGGAGGGGGGGGGGTGTTGATGTGTGGGGGAGCAGGGTTGGGGTGGGGGCGGGGTTTGGTGGTAGCAGGGGTGTATAATGTAGCACGGAAGAGTCAGGGCTGCATGGGATTCTGGGTATTTGTTCTGTTGTGTTTATGTTGTGTTAAGGTGCAGATGTTCTCCCGAAATGTGTTTGTCATTCTTGTTTGGTTTTGGTTCAAAGTGTGGCACATTGTTAGTAAGAGTCTTAAAGTTGTTTTATATGGCCACCGTCAGTGTAACCTGTGTGGCTGTTGACCAAGTATGCATTGCTGTCACTTTCGTGTGCAAGTAGACAATGCATACAACAAAAGGCTGGGCTGGCACGCTGTTTGTACAGAATGTAGAGAGCGCTAAATGCTGTACCATCATGGCACGGCCTTATTATTATTGAAAGGGTAAAAATCGGAGAATAATAATCCCGGGAGTTTTCTGCGAGAGGCACGGAAATCTCCCGGGAAAATCGGAAGGGTCGGAATGTATGCAGCTGAGCCGCATCAGAGTGATCAAAGAGCCGCATGCGTTGCCGACCCCTGCCCTAGGGGATCCCGTCTAGTGTCATAGTCATAGAAACCAACCCCCCCCCCCCCCCCCCCCCCCCCGCCCCCAAAACATAGTACTCTGTAAACTGTGCAACTCAGAAATTGCTTTTTCACAGCAGCAGCGCTGCTATTTAAAAAAAAAAAAAAATTTATGTATTTATTTGACATGGACCGTACAATTTAAACATTGCTACCCATAGGTAACCAATGTCAAAGTACATAAGACTTTTAGCCACAGGCTAATTTGCAACCCTTGTGTAAAACACAAACAAAAAGATTAAGACATGTACAAAAATAAAAACACATTGAAAATAATTGGCCCCATTTGTCCATACTACACCCAGTTCTAGTGCTCACACTTCTGATTTTCCTTGAGCCACTTTTTCAGTTTTGTGCAGAAAAGTGTAATGTCCGACAAAGAGTTCCACAGATGTGAGGCCTTCACTGAGAACGCAGACAGACCCAGAGTGGTTCGGCACCTTTTCACTCTACAACTCCCACCAACTGCAGCTCCAGTCTGCACACCTTCACTAATGTATCTTTGTATTTCTTGACACATCACATCAGGTGCTAAACCATTAAGACACTCAAAAATAGCTTTTAAAAATGAGACATTTATAATATTATCAAAACTCATCATGTTATGTTTTTAGGTTATATGGCAGTGATGATGTTTCATTGGTTTTTGGTCAAATATCTTTAGTGTTTGTTTATATAAAGACAACAGAGGCTTCACTACACATCTTGTGGCCTGTCCCTAGACCATGGCACAATAAGACATATGGGATAAAATCATTGCATGCATGTAAACTTGTGCAGCTTGAACATACAAACTAGGTCTAATAAGCCTGAAACAGTTTATATTTGTTGTTATGGTCTTAGTCATTTTTATAATATGGCCATCAAATTTTAGCTTAGGGCCCAAAATAACATCCAAACATTTAAATTCCTTTACCTGCTCTATTTCTATACACAGGCATTGAAAAAGGCTGCATCAAGGGCGAGTCCCCAGGATGTAAAACAGCAGTAATTAACTTGTGGATTCTGACCAAACAACATGCATTTAAAGTATCTAGATACAAGAACATTTTTGGTGTATTTTGGGGAATTCATTTGTACAATTTGTTGCACCACTACACTAAAACAGAAATAAAAAATACAGATTTATCTAATAAATTGATGAAGGAAATGATTGATTGATTGATCCTACGAATCTAATGGCTACTTGTCGTCCAAAAATGGTGTGCAAAACACCATGCTGCTGCTAATGCTAACCAATTAGCCGTTGTTGTTTATGCGACCAGAGAAAATTTCAAAAGAAACCACACCATTATCCCAACCTGCATTTGTCAGCATGAAGCAATTACAACGTTATAATTGACCACAGTATGTGTACTGTATATTTGTGTTTGGACAACATTTTAGATGGAAGAGGATGAAGTTGTGGTGGAAGGTTAAAGTACTTATGCATGTACAAACCCTGTTTCTATATGAGTTGGGAAATTGTGTTAGATGTAAATATAAACGGAATACAATGATTTGCAAATCCTTTTCAACCCATATTCAATTGAATGCACTACAAAGACAACATATTTGATGTTCGAACTCATTTACTTTTTTTTTTTTTGCAAATAATAATTAACTTAGAATTTCATGGTTGGGAAAGGGCATGTTCACCACTGTGTTACATGGCCTTTCCTTTTAACAACACTCAGTAAACGTTTGGGAACTGAGGGGACACATTTTTGAAGCTTATCAGGTGGAATTCTTTCCCATTCTTGCTTGATGTACAGCTTAAGTTGTTCAACCGTCCGGGGGTCTCCATTGTGGTATTTTAGGCTTCATAATGTGCCACACATTTTCAATGGGAGACCGGTCTGGACTACAGGCAGGCCAGTCTAGTACCTGCACTCTTTTACTATGAAGCCACGTTGATGTAACACGTGGCTTGGCATTGTCTTGCTGAAATAAGCAGGGGCGTCCATGGTAACGTTGCTTGGATGGCAACATATGTTGCTCCAAAACCTGTATGTACCTTTCAGCATTAATGGCACCTTCACAGATGTGTAAGTTACCCATGTCTTGGGCACTAATACACCCCCATACCATCACAGATGCTGGCTTTTCAACTTTGCGCCTATAACAATCCGGATGGTTCTTTTCCTCTTTGGTCCGGAGGACACAACGTCCACAGTTTCCAAAAACAATTTGAAATGTGGACTCGTCAGACCACAGAACACTTTTCCACTTTGTATCAGTCCATCTTAGATGAGCTCAGGCCCAGCAAAGCTGACGGCGTTTCTGGGTGTTGTTGATAAATGGTTTTTGCCTTGCATAGGAGAGTTTAAACTTGCACTTACAGATGTAGTGACCAACTGTAGTTACTGACAGTGAGTTTCTGAAGTGTTCCTGAGCCCATGTGGTGATATCCTTTACACACTGATGTCGCTTGTTGATGCAGTACAGCCTGAGGGATCGAAGGTCACGGGCTTAGCTGCTTACGTGCAGTGATTTCTCCAGATTCTCTGAACCCTTTGATGATATTACGGACTGTAGATGGTGAAATCCCTAAATTCCTTGCGATAGCTGGTTGAGAAAGTTTTTTCTTAAACTGTTCAACAATTTGCTCACGCATTTGTTGACAAAGTGGTGACCCTCGCTCCATCCTTGTTTGTGAATGACTGAGCATTTCATGGAATCTACTTTTATACCCAATCATGGCACCCACCTGTTCCCAATTTGCCTGTTCACCTGTGGGATGTTCCAAATAAGTGTTTGATGAGCATTCCTCAACTTTATCAATATTTATTGCCACCTTTCCCAACTTCTTTGTCACGTGTTGCTGGCATCAAATTCTAAAGTTAATGATTATTTGCAAAAAAAATAAATGTTTGTCAGTTTGAACATCAAATATGTTGTCTTTGTAGCATATTCAACTGAATATGGGTTGAAAATGATTTGCAAATCATTGTATTCCGTTTATATTTACATCTAACACAATTTCCCAACTCATATGGAAACAGGGTTTTTATGAAGTATTATAGGTACAGTATAGTACACACACATACACACACAATGTCTCGGCCACAATCTTAAATTCGCACTTATTAAATGGTGTTGATATACCTCGCCTGGCCTCTCCTTCCTCTGCGGAAGATAGTGTCCCGTGTGTGTGTGTGTGCGCGTTTGTGTGTGTGTGTGTGTGTGTGTGTGGGTGTGTGTGCGTGTGTGTGTGGTTGTTAGAATGTGTGTGCGTGTGACATGATCACCGCCACTCCACCCATTAGGAAAAGACTAGATAATGGTCCCCAATGACTCGGCAAAAACGCTCTATGTTGAGCAGAGAAAAATTGAAACCTTCTATCATGTTTTTCAGGAAAAAGTTATTCGTTCTTATCAGTGTGCAGGCTTAGATCAATTACCACATGTGTGTGGTTCAATGCTGATGAAGACTTGGTGAAATAATGAGCGTGTGCTGCTAGTCAAAGCCTCTGCATCCCTTTCACAAACTCATGCTCATACTCGCATCAAGGAAGACAAAAAAATATGGACATACTTTGTTTTGAATGGTTACGCCATGCGGTTTAAAATAAAATAAACTCAATTAATTAATGAGAAAAATGTTATTCACAAACTTAAAATCAATCCTCAACATACGGACACATTTATTTGTCAATTACACTTAAGGCTCTCACTGACTCGAGTGGAACTTACCAGAAGCAGACGTCCGCCAGGCCTGTGCATGCGAAACTCAAAATTTCACTGCTCGGCATGTAC
This sequence comes from Nerophis lumbriciformis, assembly GCF_033978685.3. NCBI lineage: Eukaryota > Metazoa > Chordata > Actinopteri > Syngnathiformes > Syngnathidae > Nerophis > Nerophis lumbriciformis. The sequence goes on along the minus strand of NC_084557.2, from coordinate 33,201,584 downwards.
ACTATATTGCCAAAAGTATTTGGCCACTCATCCAAATGATCAGAATCAGGTGTCCTAATCACTTGGCCCGGCCACAGGTGTATAAAATCAAGCACTTAGGCATGGAGACTGTTTCTACAAACATTTGTGAAAGAATGGGGCCGCTCTCAGGAGCTCAGTGATTTCCAGTGTGGAACTGTCATAGGATGCCACCTGTGCAACAAATTCAGTCGTGAAATTTCCACGCTCCTAAATATTCCAAAGTCATTTGTCGGCTTTATTATAAGAAAATGGAAGAGTTTGGGAACAACAGCAACTCAGCCATGTAAACTGACAGAGAGGGGTCGGGGAGGCTAAAGCGCATAGTGCAAAGAGGTTGCCACTGGACTCTAGAGCAGCGGAGTGATCAATCACGCTTTTCCATCTGGCAATCTGATGGACGAGTCTGGATTTGGAGGTTGCCAGGAGAACGGTACATTTCGGACTGCATTGTGCCTAGTGTGAAAGTTGGTACAGAATACAGAAACATTTTGGACAATTCCATGCTCCCAACCTTGTGGGAACAGTTTGGAGCGGGCCCTTTCCTCTTCCAACATGACTGTGTACCAGTGCACAAAGCAAGGTCCATAAAGACATCGATGATAGAGTTTGGTGTGGATGAACTTGACTGGCCTGCACAGAGTCCTGACCTGAACCCGATAGATTACCTTTGGGGATGAATTAGAACGGAGACTGAGAGTCAGGCCTTCTCGACCAACATCAGTGTGTGACCTCACCAATGCGCATTTGGAAGAATGGTCGAAAATTCCTATAAACACACTCCGCAACCTTGTGGACAGCCTTCCCAGAAGAGTTGAAGCTGTAATAGCTGCAAAAGGTGGACCGACATAATATTGAACCCTATGGGTTAGGAATGGGATGGAACTTCAAGTTCATATGTGAGTCAAGGCAGGTGCCAAATACTTTTGGCAATATAGTGTATTTCTCACATCATTCCGCATTTAATGTGACATTGATCTTCAAATTTCACAGGAAACTACAAACCCTGTTTCCATATGAGTTGGGAAATTGTGTTAGATGTAAATATAAACGGAATACAATGATTTGCAAATCATTTTCAACCCATATGCAATTGAATGCACTACAAAGACAACATATTTGATGATCAAACTCCTAAACTTTATTTATTTTTTGCAAATAATAATTAACTTAGAATTTCATGGCTGTAACACTTGCCAAAGTACTTGGGAAAGGGCATGTTCACCACTGTGTTACATGGCCTTTCCTTTTAACAACACTCAGTAAACGTTTAGGAACTGAGGAGACACATTTTTTAAGCTTCTCAGGTGGAATTATTTCCCATTCTTGCTTGATGGACAGCTTAAGTTGTTCAACAGTCCGGGGGTCTCTGTTGTGGTATTTTGGGCTTCATAATGGGAGAAAGGTCTGGACTACAGGCAGGCCAGTCTAGTACCTGCACTCTTTTACTATGAAGCCACGTTAATGTAACACGTGGCTTGGCATTGTCTTGCTGAAATAAGCAGGGGCGTCCATCGTAATGTTGCTTGGATGGCAACATATGTTGCTCCAAAACCTGTATGTACCTTTCAGCAATAATGGCGCCTTCACAGATGTGTAAGTTACCCATGTCTTGGGCACTAATACACCCCCATACCATCACAGATGCTGGCTTTTCAACTTTGCGCCTATAACAATCCGGATGGTTCTTTTCCTCTTTGGTCCGGAGGACACGACGTCCACAGTTCCCAAAAACAATTTGAAATGTGGACTCGTCAGGCCACAGAACACTCTGTGTGTTCCTGAGCCCATGTGGTGATATCCTTTACACACAGATGTCACTTGTTGATGCAGTACAGCCTGAGGGATCGGTCACAGGCTTGGCTGCTTATGTGCAGTGATTTCTCCAGATTCTCTGAACCCTTTGATGATATTACGGACCGTAAATGGTGAAATCCCTAAATTCCTTGCAATAGCTGGTTGAGAAAGGTTTTTCTTAAACTGTTCAACAATTTGCTCACGCATTTGTTGACAAAGTGGTGACCCTCGCCCCATCCTTGTTTGTGAATGACTGAGCATTTCATGGAATCTACTTTTATACCCAATCATGGCACCCACCTGTTCCCAATTTGCCTGTTCACCTGTGGGATGTTCCAAATAAGTGTTTGATGAGCATTCCTCAACTTTATCAGTATTTATTGCCACCTTTCCCAACTTCTTTGTCACGTTTTGCTGGCATCAAATTCTAAAGTTAATGATTATTTGCAAAAAAAAAAAAGTTTATCAGTTTGAACATCAAATATGTTGTCTTTGTAGCATATTCAACTGAATATGGGTTGAAAATGATTTGCAAATCATTGTATTCCGTTTATATTTACATCTAACACAATTTCCCAACTCATATGGAAACAGGGTTTGTACAACGCGGAAATGCGCGCGACTATGTAAGCTCTGATGACAGCGAACATTCCACGCAGAGTACGTGAGAGCCTTTACTGTACAAAAATCTAAGAAATATGGAATTTGCTCCGTGGAAATATATTTTCTCCCAAGAGTTGAACAATTTGGGTCTATAAGTGAATCTGTGGGCTCAGAAGTCATTGAAATTGGACGAGAGGGTCTGCTCATAATCTTTGCTTGACATGTTTGATAAGGTTAGGGGTCAGAGGTCAAACGGTGATGTTTCCTTCAGCCATTTTGCACCATTAAAACTTTTTGCAAATACTTTACAGTAATATTGTACAGTGACATAATGCAAGTCATGTTTCTTATTAGCACACTGCAGCGCACACAAAGTTACTGTTTCCTATAACCACTTTTGATTGGTCGGCAGGCCACAGAGGCTCAACTATTCCGATTCTAAGACGGAGGAGACTAAAAATTTTTAAAATAAACTTACCGTATTATCTGGACCATAGGGCGCACCGGATTATAGGGCACATTAAAGGAGTCATATTATCATAATTTTTTTCTAAATGTAAAACATTTCCTTGTGGTCTACATAACATGTAATGGTGGTTCTTTGGTCAAAATGTTGCATAGATTATGTTTTACAGAACATATTCAAGTCGCTTTTTTACAGTCGCTTCAGGATGTGCCGTTTTGTGGGCGGTCTTATTTACGCGGCTCACCGTCATCTTTGTTGTAGCGGTGTAGCGTGCAAGGACGGGAGTGGAAGAAGTGTCAAAAGATGGAGCTAACTGTTTTAATGACATTCAGACTTTACTTTAATCAATAACAGAGCAGCATCTCCTCATCCGCCGGAAATGTATCCCGTGAAAAAACGTCCGACCGGAACTCTAATAACTAAATTTCCCTGGGTGAATAATGTAAACTCACTACACCGGTATGCTTTAGCGCTTTCATGGCAGATATAAGTAGGAACTTTACACTACATTATATTAGAAATGGCAAAAGCGGAGGATGAATGTCCCATAACAAGAAGATAGAGGAAAAAAAAGAAGCTTATTGATTACGGTGTCTGCACGGACTAAGGCGGAGGCGTGCAATTTTTTAGGACTTATGCAGATCCCAAATACAGATCAGCAGGTACCAGCAGATAAGAAAAGTTGCTTTTGCATAATATTGCGAAACCAAACGGGAGATAATGTCTTACCTTAAACACACACCATAATAATACTGTATGTTGAAGCACAAGAACAAGCGGTGTGGCTTCATAGCTTAACAAAGTTGTACTAAAACAGTTTGATAGATTTTTGAGCATTTATTCCTTACATTAGGCGCACTGGGTTATAAGGCGCACTGTCGAGTTTTGAGGGAAAAAAAGATTTTAAGTGCGCCTTATAGTCCGGAAAATACGGTAGACTCTTTTTGTCTTTTAATAATTACAGTAATTAAAACACCCAACGTTGATTGATTGTGCAACCCTATTTTGCTCCTTTCAGTTGTCCAGTACACATGTCCTCATACTGTTTGACTGTGTGTTTTTACACTCATGCCAGGGATGTAGTGTTTTTGATCCAAGACTACTTGCAGCATTACCAACACATTTTGTTCTTTTCAATAGCTGGTTGATATTGAATGTGTTGTCTGACCTATGACACGTTTTGTCTGAATTGCAGTTAGTTTCAAATGACCTTAAAATGTCCTCTGGTAAATAACAATTTTATGGAAGTATATTGTCATGTCAGTAAGAGGACCCGGTGTACTGTAAATTTCAGACGCTACTTTTTTCCTACGCTTTGAATCCTGCGGCTTAAAAAATGCTGCTGCTAATTTATGGATTTGTGTTCAACAAATAATTTTCATTAAATACAAGCAGCTACACTGAAAAAGTGTTATTTGTCCTATGGCGGCATCTTTTGGACAAATTCGCTCACTGCAGGTGCTGCGGGGTGCACGTTGACAGTATTTTCTTTCATTTAGTGCTTTGAACTCGAAGTACTAGTGCCATACGGTCTTCTAGTCGTCCATAGCGTTGCTACTCGAATGGATTCTTCATTCGTCACTCCAAGCAACGTTTGTAAGATTTACAATATAACTAAAACTTGTGATACTTACTAAACTGGCTTATGTGTCACATCTGTAGGATTGTTTTCATGCATATTTGTATGTGCTATCGTAATGTACGGAAGCTAGCGTCGTTAGCATGAGCTATTATGCTAACACATTTTCATATGTCTGTATTAGTATTATTAACTTACAATGGCAATCTTTGTATTGTTTCAGTACCACACATTTCTCAGTAAATTCACCGTGGAGTTTTTGAGTCTATTTAGCTGACTGGAGAGCTAGTTTCTGCAGCTAGTGGGTTCATGACGATGACTTCTGTTTTGTTTGATCAGTCGTTTTGCTGTGGTGTTACAGGCTCCATTTGGAAACAATTAAGGTATGTAAATAAACTTTTACAAAATATTTGTGTGTAAATAACTAATTTTACAGCGTATATCCAGTCGTGGTCAAAAGTTTACATACACTTGTAAAGAACATGAGGTCATGGCTGTCTTGAGTTTCCAATCATTTCTACAACTATTATTTTTTGTGATAGAGTGATTGGAGCACATACTTGTTGGTCACAAAAAACATTCATGAAGTTTGGTTCTTTTATGAAATTATTATGGGTCTACTGAAAATGTGACCAAATCTGCTGGGTCAAAAGTATACTTACAGCAATGTTAATATTTGCTTACATGTCCCTTAGCAAGTTTCACTGCAATACGGCGCTTTTGGTAGCCATTCACAAGCTTTTGGTTGAATTTTTGACCACTCCTCTTGACAAAATTGGTGCAGTTCAGCTAAACGTGTTGGTTTTCTGACATGGACTTGTTTCTTCAGCATTGTCCACACGTTTAAGTCAGGACTTAAACGTGTGGATGTGTGTTCGCCTAGCTTCACGTATTGTTTCCTGTTTGTTAGATAACTTCTTATCCAGTTTAAAGGGGAACGTTATCACCAGACCTATGTAAGCGTCAATATATACCTTGATGTTGCAGAAAAAAGACCATATATTTTTTTAACCGATTTCCGAACTCTAAATGGGTGAATTTTGGCGAATTAAACGCCTTTCTAATATTCGCTTTCGGAGCGATGACGTCACAACGTGACGTCGCATCGGGAAGCAATCCGCCATTTTCTCAAACACATTACAAACACCGAGTCAAATCAGCTCTGTTATTTTCCGTTCTTTCGACTGTTTTCCGTACCTTGGAGACATCATGCCTCGTCGGTGTGTTGTCGGAGGGTGTAACAACACGAACAGGGACGGATTCAAGTTGCACCAGTGGCCCAAAGATGCGAAAGTGGCAAGAAATTGGACGTTTGTTCCGCACACGTTACCGACGAAAGCTATGCTACGACAGAGATGGCAAGAATGTGTGGATATCCCGCGACACTCAAAGCAGATGCATTTCCAACGATAAAGTCAAAGAAATCTGCCGCCAGACCCCCATTGAATCTGCCGGAGTGTGTGAGCAATTCAGGGACAAAGGACCTCGGTAGCACGGCAACCAATGGCGGCAGTTTGTTCCCGCAGACGAGCGAGCTAAACCCCCCTGGATGTCTTGGCTCACACCGTCCCGAAGATGATCAAGAGAAGAATATTGACCCTAGCTTCCCTGGCCTGCTAACATGAGGGTATGTCTACAGAATATATTAATTGATGAAAATTGGGCTGTCTGCACTCTCAAAGTGCATGTTGTTGCCAAATGTATTTCATATGCTGTAAACCTAGTTCATAGTTGTTAGTTTCCTTTAATGCCAAACAAACACATACCAATCGTTGGTTAGAAGGCGATCGCCGAATTCGTCCTCGCTTTCTCCCGTGTCGCTGGCTGTCGTGTCGTTTTCGTCGGTTTCGCTTGCATACGGTTCAAACCGATATGGCTCAATAGCTTCAGTTTCTTCTTCAATTTCGTTTTCGCTACCTGCCTCCACACTACAACCATCTGTTTCAATACATTCGTAATCTGTTGAATCGTTTAAGCCGCTGAAATCCGAGTCTGAATCCGAGCTAATGTCGCTATAGCTTGCTGTTTTTTCCGCCATGTTTGTTTGTGTTGGCTTCACTATGTGACATCACAGGAAAATGGACGGGTGGTTAAAATCAGGCACTTTGAAGCTTTTTTTTAGGGATATTGCGTGATGGGTAAAATTTTGAAAAAAACTTCAAAAAATATAATAAGCCACTGGGAACTGATTTTTAATGGTTTTAACAATTCTGAAATTGTGTTTTCGCTACCTGCCTCCACACTACAACCATCTGTTTCAATACATTCGTAATCTGTTGAATCGCTTAAGCCGCTGAAATCCGAGTCTGAATCCGAGCTAATGTCGCTATAGCTTGCTGTTTTTTCCGCCATGTTTGTTTGTGTTGGCTTCACTATGTGACATCACAGGAAAATGGACGGGTGGTTAAAATCAGGCACTTTGAAGCTTTTTTTTAGGGATATTGCGTGATGGGTAAAATTTTGAAAAAAACTTCAAAAAATATAATAAGCCACTGGGAACTGATTTTTAATGGTTTTAACAATTCTGAAATTGTGATAATGTTCCCCTTTAAGACTGACCCTCTGATGCCGTATAGTTCTAGTTTTTTGATTAAAATATTGTGATTAATTGTGTCAAATGCTTTGGTTAGATCCATAAACACTGCAATTGTGTCCTTGATCTGAAGGAATCATTCAATTCTGGACAAAATAATTCATATGCAAGATAATTCGGTTTAATCCTAAAGCATGTCAAAAGTATAACAATGTTTGCTTTGTGGATTATTGGAAAATCTGCTGTCATAGAACCGGTGTTTGTACATGTTGGAATCAGTTAAAACAAATGGCATCCAATGGTCCAATAAAAGAATTAGTGCAGGGTAATGACTGACTTGTGATGATAAAAGTACCAACCAAGACCCCCACTGCAATTCATATGTTTATACCCTCTGGTGAAGCAAACATGAGCCAAACGTCACGTAGTTAAAACAACATTGGCTTGCCTTTTAAGACTATGGAGGGTTTAATACAAGTGCATCACATGCACACAGACACATACATGTAGTTGGCATGTGGGAGACCCCGAAAGAAACTAGTACACTTGGGAGGGGAAAAAAAACAAGGGAGAATGTGAGGGTCCAAAGCAGCTGGAGGATTGTGGCTGGATGCCCTGTGTGTGTTCTACTGAGGGTTTGGCATTGGCACCATGAAGCTTGCAGCCCTGGCTGGAGAGGCCTGGGCCTGCCTGACGGCGTACACACACACACACACACACACACACACACACACACACACACACACACACACACACACACACACACACACACACACACACACACACACAAGGAAGGAGGGGTAATTTGGGGTATGAAGCCCAGTAGTCAGAGTTGATTGTTGTGTGACTAATGTTTCTCTCCAGCATCCATCTGTTACCGGGCCCCTCATGTGAGCATCTTGTGAAAACTAAACTTCACCAACTCGCTCCTGATGTCCCTTATTATTGTGAGCAATTCCACACTCATTACTAAACCTATAACAGATTCAAAACCCAACCTGATGTCAGTAGATCAGTGTAGCATTTCAACCAGTAACTATTTTTAACATACTGATAAACAACATAAATACTGAGTATCAGGTGTTTAAACATTTTAACCTATTTTCATCTTGACGATTAAGAGTATTTATATCATACTGAATATGTTTTTAAATAAACTTGCTTGGTGACCCTGTGCGAAAGGCAGTACTTTTTCATTAAAAAGTTAAAGTAACAATGATTGTCACACACGCACTAGGTGTGGTGAGATTATCCTCTGCATTTGACCCATCACCCTCACCCCCTGGGAGATGAGGGTGATCCCGGGAATCGGTTTTGGTGATTTAACCCCCAATTCCAAGCCTTGATGCTGAGTGCCAAGCAGGGAAGTAATGGGTCCCATTTTTATAGTCTCTGGTATGACTCGGCCGGGTTTTGAACTCACGACTTTCCCATCTCAGGGCGTACACTCTAACCACTAGGCCACATTCACCAAGTAGCACCTGAATTGAGCAAACTCGTCCAAAAGATGGCGCCGTAGCACAAACAACAACACGCCATTTCAATGTTTTTGCATGTGTTTTATGAAAACTATTTGCATTATGGCTGTCAGCGTAGAAAAATACATAAATTATTTGCACTGTTTTATAAGCCGCAGGGTGCAAAGCGTAGGAAGAAAGTAGTCGTTTATAGTCCAGAATTTGCGGTATATTGCAATAATCTCAAGAGGCCAGTGCACAAAACAAGCAGATTGTTTTCCAAATACGAATGTATATTTTAATGGTAAATGGGTTATACAAACCCCGTTTCCATATGAGTTGGGAAATTGTGTTAGATGTAAATATAAACGGAATACAATGATTTGCAAATCCTTTTCAACCCATATTCAATTGAACGCACTACAAAGACAAGATATTTGATGTTCAAACTCATAAACTTTCTTTTTTTTTTGCATATAATAATTAACTTAGAATTTCATGGCTGCAACACGTGCCAAAGTAGTTGGGAAAGGGCATGTTCACCACTGTGTTACATGGCCTTTCCTTTTAACAACACTCAGTAAACGTTTGGGAACTGAGGAGACACATTTTTGAAGCTTCTCAGGTGGAATTCTTTCCCATTCTTGCTTGATGTACAGCTTAAGTTGTTCAACAGTCCGGGGGTCTCCGTTGTGGTATTTTAGGCTTCATAATGCGCCACACATTTTCGATGGGAGACAGGTCTGGACTACAGGCAGGCCAGTCTAGTACCCGCACTCTTTTACTATGAAGCCACGTTGATGTAACACGTGGCTTGGCATTGTCTTGCTGAAATAAGCAGGGCCGTCCATGGTAACGTTGCTTGGATGGCAACATATGTTGCTCCAAAACCTGTATGTACCTTTCAACATTAATGGCGCCTTCACAGATGTGTAAGTTACCCATGTCTTGGGCACTAATACACCCCCATACCATCCCAGATGTTGGCTTTTCAACTTTGTGCCTATAACAATCCGGATGGTTTCCACACGGACGTCCACAGTTTCCAAAAACAATTTGAAATGTGGACTCGTCAGACCACAGAACACTTTTCCACTTTGTATCAGTCCATCTTAGATGAGCTCAGGCCCAGCGAAGCCGACTGCGTTTCTGGGTGTTGTTGATAAACGGCTTTCGCCTTGCATAGGACAGTTTTAACTTGCACTTACAGATGTAGCGACCAACTGTAGTTACTGACAGTGGGTTTCTGAAGTGTTCCTGAGCCCATGTGGTGATATCCTTTACACACTGATGTCGCTTGTTGATGCAGTACAGCCTGAGGGATCGAAGGTCACATGCTTAGCTGCTTACGTGCAGTGATTTCTCAAGATTCTCTGAACCCTTTGATGATATTACGGAGCGTAGATGGTGAAATCCCTAAATTCCTTGCAATAGCTGGTTGAGAAAGGTTTTTCTTAAACTGTTCAACAATTCGCTCACACATTTGTTGACAAAGTGGTGACCCTCGCCCCATCCTTGTTTGTGAATGACTGAGCATTTCATGAAATCTACTTTTATACCCAATCATGGCACCCACCTGTTCCCAATTTGCCTGTTCACCTGTAAGATGTTCCAAATAAGTGTTTGATGAGCATTCCTCAACTTTATCAGTATTTATTGCCACCTTTCCCAACTTCTTTGTCACGTGTTGCTGGCATCAAATTCTAAAGTTAATGATTATTTGCAAAAAAAAAAAGGTTTATCAGTTTGAACATCAAATATGTTGTCTTTGTAGCATATTCAACTGAATATGGGTTGAAAAGGGTTTGCAAATCATTGTATTCCGTTTATATTTACATCTAACACAATTTCCCAACTCATACGGAAACGGGGTTTGTACTTGTATAGTGCTTTTCTATCCTCAAGGTACTCACACATGTTTCTGTTTCTGCTACAGATTCCTAAATTTCCCCACAGGGATGGATAAAGTTTTCCGAATACAATACATAGGATGTACTGGAAATAACTCGGTTGTTTTTTGAAGTAATAATGTACAGCATTTACCTTGGAAAGCATTGGTGGTTGGATAATTGCCTTTTGTAATTACAGTCGCAGTTCACCCTCACTGTGCCTGGAGTGCTCTGTCATGGTGTGGGGAGCTCGCACGAGAAGTGCCGCTATAAACAGTTGGTTGTTCATACTTGGGAGATTTGACTTTCAATGTTTCCTTCGAACTGCTTCTCCGTCACACACACCCCCGGCAGCTTGAGCTGGGCGATACAGACCAAAACTGATATTCTGGTATTTTTAGGACGAATCGCGATATATGTTATGTATCGGTATTTTAAACAAGAGATAAAAAGTGTTTAGTTTAAACTCAACACCCCATTAATGTTACTACCAGTGTTCTGAAAATTCATTTTAAAAAGTAATTAATTATAGGTACTAGTTACTTAATCAAAAAGGTTTTTTATTTAGAAACAGAATTACTCTTAAAGGGGAACTGCACTTTTTTTGGGGAATTTTGCCTATCGTTCACAATCATTATGAAAGACATGGCGACGGATGTATTTTTTGTTTATGCATTCTAAATATTAAATAAACACACAAGTCCGCTTACAATGGAGCCTATGGGAGCCGCTCTATTTTGCCTATAAAACCCTTAAAAACAGCCAAACACCTCCATTAATGTTTTATACACATGATGTAAGTATATATGTAATCTAGTAACAGGCACATTTATAATGAGATGTAATATTTACGTATTTTAATAATTTTAAGCTTACACGGCGCAATATTTTCAAAAACACATCACAAGGTTGGCTTTTTTCCCCTAATACATCACTGATTACTCACTGCAGATTTCATAAAAAACAACAAACTTAAAGGCCTACTGAAATGAGATTTTCTAATTTAAACGGAGATAGCAGGTCCATTCTATGTGTCATACTTGATCATTTCGCGATATTGCCATATTTTTGCTGAAAGGATTTAGTAGAGAACATCGACGATAAAGTTCGCAACTTTTGGTCGCTGATAAAAAAGCCTTGCCTGTACCGGAAGTAGCAGACGATATGCGCGTGACGTCACAGGTTGTGGAGCTCCTCACATCCGCACATTGTTTACAATCATGGCCACCAGAAGCGAGAGCGATTCGGACCGAGAAAGCGACGATTTCCCCATTAATTTGAGCGAGGATGAAAGATTTGTGGATGAGGAAAGTGAGAGTGAAGGACTAGAGGGCAGTGGGAGCGATTCAGATAGGGAAGATGCTGTGAGAGGCGGGTGGGACCTGATATTCAGCTGGGAATGACTAAAACAGTAAATAAACACAAGACATATATATACTCTATTAGCCACAACACAACCAGGCTTATATTTAATATGCCACAAATGAATCCCGCATAACAAACACCTCCCCCCTACCGTCCATATAACCCACCAATACAACTCAAACACCTGCACAACACACTCAATCCCACAGCCCAAAGTACCGTTCACCTCCCCAAAGTTCATACAGCACATATATTTCCCCAAAGTCCCCAAAGTTACGTACGTGACATGCACATAGCGGCACGCACGTACGGGCAAGCGATCAAATGTTTGGAAGCCGCAGCGGCATGCTACTCACGGTACCGCGTCTGCGTATCCAACTCAAAGTCCTCCTGGTAAGAGTCTCTGTTGTCCCAGTTCTCCACAGGCCAATGGTAAAGCTTGACTGTCATCTTTCGGGAATGTAAACAATGAAACACCGGCTGTGTTATCCGGCACAACAGTCACGGGGTGCATTCTACGGCGGGGGTGCGTTATCCGGCACAACACCTGCCGCAATACACCGCTTCCCACCTACAGCTTTCTTCTTTGCTGTCTCCATTGTTCATTGAACAAATTGCAAAAGATTCACCAACACAGATGTCCAGAATACTGTGGAATTTAGCGATGAAAACAGACGACTTAATAGCTGGCCACCATGCTGTCCCAAAATGTCCTCTACAATCCATGACGTCACGCGCAGGCATCATCATACCGAGACGTTTTCAGCAGGATATTTCGCGCAAAATTTAAAATTGCACTTTAGTAAGCTAACCCGGCCGTATTGGCATGTGTTGCAATGTTAAGATTTCATCATTGATATATAAACTATCAGACTGCGTGGTCGGTAGTAGTGGGTTTCAGTAGGCCTTTAATAAAACATCACTTACTGTAAATTAGGATGCGGACTGCTAGGATGTTCATCTATTCCCATTTAGATGAAGAATGACTCAAAATCCTCATGAAGAAAAGGGGGGTAGAACCTTGCGTCTTTTTGTGTCGTTCTCGCCATTTACGAGTTTAAATTGGCTGTCAAAGTGTACCAACTTGTCGGAATACGTCCTCCGCCTTCTTCTACCCAAGTGAGAGGCAATATCTATGCTCTACAATAAACACACAGAGAGCAGGGAAGCGAGGAAGCAGCAGACCACTCGATGATGTAAACATTGGCACACAAGAAGTGATCGCATCGCCGTTATAAATAGTTTGTCCGTGTTAGCGCTTATAATAACAATATCACTAATACTTGGTTAATATTTAAGTCTTGAAGTGTAAATGGAGTATTGTTGGTGGTTTTTCAATGGTTATTTGTTGGGTTTTATAGGTGGAATAGAGAACCTTCCATTGGCTCAGCTGTCAGCGGACTTTTATTTAAGTTTATTTACAAGTTAGAATGCATTTAGAAAAAAAATCATTCCATTGTCATTTCTTTCATGATTGTGAACTATAGGCAAAATTAAAAAAAAGTGCAGTTCATCTTTTATAAATGTAATTATTTACTAAGGAAATTAAAAAAAACTTTAAATATATCTCATATATGCATGTGTGAGTGTGCCCTTAAAAAGCAGTGTATGTTGCCAAGCAACGTGTGACATCAGTAAGGGTTTCAGGTAAACCGTATCATTAGCTTTAGCAGTTAGCAGCGGCCGTTTGTCGGCTCTGAGGGCTGCTCTCTGGTTAATAAAGAGGGGCCGTTGCTCGCCTCCACCAGCCGCTGGAGCTATGGTGCAGGCACGTCGGCGATTGAGGTGGGGGTTTGGTGTTGGCAATACGCGGTAGTGACTCCGGACGTGAGCCAGAGGCTTTCTTACAGCCGTAACAAAAGCACATGAAAAGATAACGGTATGGCACTATTGTCTCAAATATATATATATATATATATATATATTTCTAAAAATATACCCGTATTAACTGTAATACCAGTATACCGCCCAGTCCTACTAGCAGCTTTTTCCATATTTTTATGGATACATGTAATTTTCCGCCGATTTTGTTGGCACAAAAGTTGGCTGCTTCTGCTTCAGTTTTGTGCCAATTCTGCAGTGTTATGCTCCAACTGACTCGCCAAGTCTGCCACACAGTCGACCATTGACAATTTCTTCAATTCAATGAATATTATTTGTTTCTTCCGAGCATTGTCTTTCAACTTACTTTCTCTGTTTCCATGGTTGGAAAGCAAAGTTACACTTTTCAGATATTTTTCTTTTTTGGGGATTTTGGATAGCCTACCGCTTGGATCTCACACACAAGCCATCATAACCAACTCCTTATTCCTTTTCCTTGCTTTACTTACGCTAATCTAATCACCAGTCAGAACTCGCCCTGTACACATTGACAGCCTCACAGACAGTCAGAAATTATTCAAGCATTTTCAAAACAAGGAGACTGAAAAGCTGCATTCGATTCTGGAACCACAGGTTTTCGAGTCCTGTTCTGACACATTTGAATCTATGCTGACTTATGCAGTTGCTTAAAGTTGCATCTGTAGACACACAAAAGTGAATGTTGTCCCCTGGCTATATTATCACTTAAAGGCATGCAGCTGTATATGCACACTGTCAGTGTAGTAGAAACAAGGTCCAACATGCACAGATTGCTGTTTGAAAGGAGAGCTCGGGGTATGATGGCAGGGGGGGAGAGATGATGGAAGTAAAGGAGAGGAAATAAATGGAAGTGAACATAGTAAGCAAAGAAACGGGCACCCGAGAACAGACACTTGTAAAAACAGCGCATCTCCGTTTCAGCCTTGCGTTTTGAAGGCGTAAATCCAGCATTTTAGCTACCGCGTCTTGCAAAAGTGTTCACCCCCTTGGAATTGTTTGTGTTATATTGCCTTATAACTTGAAATTAAAATGGATTGTTTGAGGGTTTGCATAATTTAATTGACAGAACATGCCTACAACTTTGAAGTTGTTGAATTTTATTATTGTGAACTAGAGATGTCCGTTAATATCGGCCTGCCGATATTATCGGCCGATAAATGCGTTAAAATGTAATATCGGAAATTATCGGTATAGTTTTTTTTAATTATTGGTATTGTTTTTGTTTTTTGTTTTTTTATTTAATCAACATAAAAAACACAAGATACACTTACAATTAGTGCACTAACCCAACAAACCTTCCCCCCCCATTTACACTCATTCACACAAAAGGGTTGTTTCTTTCTGTTATTAATATTCTGGTTCTTACATTATATGTCAAAATATATCAATACAGTCTGCAAGGGATACAGTCCGTAAGCACACATGATTGTGCGTGCTGCTGGTCCACTAATAGTACTAACCTTTAACAGTTAATTTTACTCATTTTCATTAATTACTAGTTTCAATGTAACTGTTTTTATATTGTTTTACTTTATTTTTTATTCAAGAAAATGTTTTTAATTTATTTATCTTATTTTATTTATTTTATTTTATTTTTTAAAGTACCTTATCTTCACCATACCTGGTTGTGCAAATTAGGCATAATAATGTGTTAATTCCACGACTGTATATATCGGTTGATATCGGTATCTGTAATTAAAGAGTTGACAATATCGGAATATCGGATATCGGCAAAAAGTCATTATCGGACATCCCTATTGTGAACCCAACACCAAAAAGGCCAAAAAACAAAATAACTTTATTGTGTATAACTATTCACCCCCCTAAAGTCAATACTTTGTAGAGCCACCTTTTGCGGCAATTACCACTGCAAGTCCCTTTTGATAAGTCTCTATGAGCTTGCCACATCTTGCAATATGGATTTTTGCCCATTCCTTCTCCAGCTCCTTCATGTTGGATGGTTTTCGCTTGTGATACAGCAGTCTTTTGGTCAAACCAGAGATTGGATTGAGGTCTGGGCATTGACGAGGCCATTCCAACATATTTAAACCCTTCAAGTGTGGCTTTAGCAGGATGATTTGGGTCATTGTCCTGCTGAAAGACGAACCTTCGCCCCAGTCTCAAATCACAGGCAGATTGGAACAGGTTTTGCTCTTGAAAATGCGTGCAATTATCGCCATCTATCTTCTCCTTGACTCGGACCAGTTTTCTAGTCCCTGCTGCTGGAAAAACATCCCCACAGCATATTTCACTGTGGGGATGATGTTCTTGGTTTGATGGGATGTGTTGGGTTGCTGCCAGACATAGCATTTTCCTTTGTGGCCGAAACGTTCTTAGTTTCATCGGACCAGAGAAATTTCGGCCATACACTTAGGGAGTCGGCCACAAGCTGTTTGGCAAACTGAAGACTTGCCTTCTTATTTTTTTTTCTGGCCAATCTTCTATCAAGCCATACTCTGTGGAGTGTACAACTTACTGTGGTCCTATGCACAGACATTCCAGTCTTTGCTGTGGAACTCAGCAGCTCCTTCGAGGCTACCTTTGGTCTCTCTGGCCCAATCCTAATGTTCCCCCTCACTCACTACCACTAGCTTTCACCCACTACCACTATACACCCTCGAAATTAAGCAACAAGGGTTAGAGTTTTGTAATCTTCCCTAGATATTGGGACACCGTTTGCTACATCACTGCATAGTTTGCGTTCGGGCACGTAAGCGACTACGCCGTTACGTTTCCACATACCTCCCACCCCACATAGCGGCGTAAGAACGAGCAGCTACCTTGCTAACAAGCCACCAAAAGCGGTTAATCATTATTTGTGTTGGGCCTATTTTGACCATTGTTTACGTTAAAACAAGCCATTCTGACAGGACAGACAGATGTCCCTCTGGTTCAAGAGCCTCTGGTCGGCTTCAGGCAGGTGTCCTCCTAGGCTCAATTTGAATTTTCCTTCCTCTCCCTCCCTTCTTCTACTTGACCCCACCCTTGGCTCCAGCTTCTAGTGCGATGGCGAAGTGTTGCAAATACGCCCCTATGCATATGGACGTCGTTTGAGTCTTGCCATCAACCCTCGCCGTTTGCCAGCAGTCACATAAGGCAGATATGCAAATATTTGTTTACTTTCAAGATGCCGTTGCAAGCAATGTTCAACTTTGCTGTTGTGCTACTCTTATTTTCTTGTGTTTCATTGTGTATTTGTGTTTGAAGCCAATATTTACGTGCACGAGCAAAGGTTTGAAGTCTGACCAAAACCACGGGTGTTGATTTGATTGAAATGATTAATTACACTTATTAGTTACATTTGTATGCTTCTCTGGGTTTCTGGTCTGCCATCTTTCTCCTCGCACTCGAGGGAGGTCTGCAAACTCACTTTGCTTCGAGGAAGGTACTTTGCCCTTCCCCCTTACCTGGCGGATAATGTGAACGCCTCTTGATTGATGTGAAGGCGCAAAACCTTGGAGGGAGGGCAAAAGCAGGGGTATTCGAAATATGCCTTAGTCCTGTACCCAGATAGAGGCATAAGAACAAGCAGGTGGACTTAATTTTACTAATTATTAGGGATGTTATGGTATCAAATCTCAAGGTACGATATTATCACGGTATTAAGGCCACGGTGTAATATTATTGTGGTATATGTCAACAACAAAAACAGGCTTGAAAATGTTATAGTGTGTAAAATGAAGTGTCAGGAATGTTTACGATAACACACTTACTGTAACTGAAGACAAACATAATTCTAAAATGTTCTAGTAATATTAGGTTCAAATAGTTGTGCAGGTACATCCACTGTTTCAAGCAAATATATAAAAAAAAACTTACACAATGTGACTCTTTAAAGTCACAATGTGAACATCCAGTGTAAAGCAATAATGTCTCTTAACTTTTACTTTCTGGACATGGACATGTTTATATCAGTCTGGAAAATGCTGTTTTTTAGAAAAGTTAACTAACAATTTAACTTTTAATAATGTGAATACCTCACAAACTGATGTTTGGCTTCGCCGGCTTCAAATTTATTTTCTGTGTGACAGTTAATGAGGTGGCGACTTGTCCAGGGTGTACGCCCGAGTGCAGTTCGATAGGCTCCAGCCCCCCTCGACATCGAGAGAAATAAACGGTGCTGAAACAGATGGATGGATTGAGGATTTATCAAGTTCTTTTTCAGTTTCCTCATATTTCCCTTAATGAACTTTTTTTGGGTGATTACCTCGGTGCTGTGCGATGTGATCGGCTGACTGTGTGTCGCCTTGAAAATGTTCAAGGCGAAGGTATTGCTTTGCAGAATGCAGACTTTCTTACCTACGCCAAAGAGGTGATGTTTTCCCCAGGGTTTGTTTATTTGTTAGCAACATAACTGAAGTACCGTATTTTTCAGACTATAAGGCGCACTTAAAATCCTTTCATTTTCTAAAAAAATCAACAGTGCGCCTAAAGTACGGAATAATGCTTGTTGTGCATACCGACCTCGAAGCAATTTTATTTGGTACACGGTGTAATAAGTGTGACCAGTAGATGGTAGTCACACATAAGAGATACCTGAGACTGCAATATGATGCCAGTAAACAACACCAAAACTTGAAATGAGAATATAGAACATTATACACGGCGCTCAAAAATCTATCAAAATGCTTTAGCACAACTTTGGTAAGCTATGAAGCCGCACCGCTTGATGGATTGCCGGCGTATTACGGCTACAGTAGTCAGACGTACGAGTATTATTATGGTGTGTGTGTATAATAGGGACCGCAAAATGGCACCCATTAGCAGACATATTATCTCACCTTTTGTTTTGGAATATTATGCGAAACCAACTTTTCTTACCTTTTGATCTGTATTTGAGATCTGCTTGAGTTCTTAGAATTTGCACGCGTCCGCCATTGTAGTCTGTGCTGACACCATAGTCGATACGCTTCTTCTTTTTCTTTATCCTCTTGTTGTACGGCGTTCATCCTCAGCTGTTGCCATTTCTAATATAAAGTAGCGTAAAGTTCTAACTCAGTTATTAGACGGAAAAATGGAAGTTTTTTCACGGGACACTTTTCTGGCGTTGTTGTTGCACTAGTGAGCGACGGTTGAGGAGACGCTGCTCTGTTGTTGATTTAAGTAAAGTCTGAATGTCATTAAAACAGTTAGCTACATTTTGTGACACTTCTTCCACACTTCTTCCACTCCTGTAAGACCGCCCACAAAACGGCGCATCCTTAAGCGACTGTCAGATAGTGACTTGAAGATGGTCTGTAAAACATAATCTATGCAACATTTTGACCAAAGAACCACCATTGCATGTTATGTAGACCACAGGGAAGTTTTTCACATGTGTGTACAGCTCTGGTAATGGGTACATTCGCATCCACCTGCACAAATGTACTTCAAAATGTAACAATCAAAATAAATATGACTTTTTTTTTGTTTACTAGGGCATGCATATATAATATGCATTAGTTTGACCATTTAAAATCAACGATAATAAAAAGGGGGCAGCACGGTGGAAGAGGGGTTAGTGCATGTGCCTCACAATACGAAGGTCCTGAGTAGTCTTGGGTTCAATCCTGGGCTCGGGATCTTTCTGTGTGGAGTTTGCATGTTCTCCCCGTGACTGCGTGGGTTCCCTCCGGGTACTCCGGCTTCCTCCCACTTCCAAAGACATGCACCTGGGGATAGGTTGATTGGCAACACTAAATTGGCCCTAGTGTGTGAATGTGAGTGTGAATGTTGTCTGTCTATCTGTGTTGGCCCTGCGATGAGGTGGCGACTTGTCCAGAGTGTACCCCGCCTTCCGCCCGATTGTAGCTGAGATAGGCTCCAGCGCCCCCCGCGACCTCAAAGGGAATAAGCGGTAGAAAATGGATGGATGGATGGATAATAAAAAGGAGATGCTTGGAATTAGCATTAAAAATGCCCCAAAAACTTGGAAAAACGCGATTCATAGCGTTACTTTTTGGTGTAACCATGATGAGCGTTCTGTTCAGGTATATTTCTTTTATATTTTGATAAATCATCATATTTATGTATTACTAAATTTAAATAGGTATTGATCAATCTTTAAGCTGTGTGTATTTGATTTCAGTTTGCATTTGACATCTAATTTAGAATTGTAGTTGAAAGTTTTACAACCTTGTGTTGCGCTCATGATGGCATAACCAAACTAGATTTCATTTAATGATCTTATTTTGAATAGTAATTCCCTTTTTTACATTTAGCATATTTAAATATTCATTTATAAACATTGAATACATTTCAAATATCAATAAAATGCAATTGCCTTCATCTTATAGGGTAATGTTTAGTTACACCAAGTCATGAGCGTAACACTAAGCTTCATCACTTTGACTTGTAATATCTCTAATTCTGGTGGTGTTTTATGCTTTTCTTTTCTTTTTGGAACATGTACTATACATATAATACAATAAAGTCCCATGTAAAATTATGTTTCTAGCAATTTTTTAATTTTGCCTTTGAAAGTAACACTCCAATGTCCATTTGTGGAGCTGTACACAGGTAGAAAAAAATCATAATATGACCCCTTTAATGCGCCTTATAATACGTTGCGCCTTTTGAATGAAAATAGACTTGAATAGACCCTCCCATCGTCAGTGCGCCTTATAATCCGGTGCGCCCTATCGTCTTGAAAATACGGTAAGATTTTGATGCCATTTTCCAGGAAGTGTTAAAAAAAAGAAAAATCTTCTCATATGCACATGTCAGTTTAGATTTTTATTTTATTTTCTTAAGCTATTTTAAATATATATATATATACAGTATATATCTTTTTTTTTTTCTCATTTCACTTCACCAACTTAGGTTATGGTGTGTAGATCCATCACATAAAGTCTGCTGATGACCTCTTTGTTGCCTTGTTTGTTGATGATCCGCTGTAGACGATGTTAAGTGTAGCCAAGTTTAGCTTGATCTATTACCCGTTCCTGTTGCATGTGTACGCTTAGAAGTGAATTATACAGACGAGCACACCATAAACACACACATAAACAACATAATCACAATATAGATTTGTTCAGGCTGTGGCAAGGAACACAGCATGGGAAGTGTGACCAGTTGAGCACAGACAAAATGACATGTTTTGCCCAAGGAGCTGCCACTAGATTTGTGTTAGTGTGCATGTGTGTGTGACATGCTGCATGCCAACCCTGCTGTTTACCATAGGGGATTTTAGAAGAATTGTAGGCAGCTGGCAACCCCCTTTATTTTTTTTTTCTCCCTCCATAATCTGCTTGTTGCTGTGTGACGTGTTTGTTGGGCTACTTAAAAAGAATAAAAAAGTGCAGCTTTTATTCATGAAAGGAAGCAACAATATGCCCCCAGCAGTGGGAACTCGGCAGACAGGCCTGCACTATGAAATGAGTTCTTTATGAAACCCTGTGAACTATATGTT
Source organism: Nerophis lumbriciformis (assembly GCF_033978685.3). Classification (NCBI taxonomy): domain Eukaryota; kingdom Metazoa; phylum Chordata; class Actinopteri; order Syngnathiformes; family Syngnathidae; genus Nerophis; species Nerophis lumbriciformis. The sequence goes on along the minus strand of NC_084557.2, from coordinate 33,180,627 downwards.
AGTCTATTAAGTCGGAACAATGACAGCAAAGCCAATTATAAAACACACGTGTGTGATAGTAATTGTATCAATGATGGCAATGAATTATAAAATCAGATACAAGGTCTGTGTTGTGCATGCAGATGGTGTACTGGGACAGGTAATGGAAAGTTATTATTTGTGTTTACGTAAATGCTTTGACAAGCTGAAATTTCTGCGATGATTCTTATTCAGATCTGGCAAAAAGACCGCAAAACAAGGGCGTCAAACTCGTTTTCATTGAGGGTGACATCACAGTTATGTGAATATATATATATGAATATACAGTAAATGTACAAGGATCCACTTCATATTATTATATTATGATATTATTATGTTATAATTGCCTATGTAGTTTATTGTTATTTATTTTTTGATGTACAGTGTAAGAAAAAATCTGTAGATTTTACAGTAAAAAAACTGACAGCTCAGTTGTCAGATGTTAACTGTGACATTTACGGTGTTCTTTTGTTTTTTTCCATAAAAAACTGGAAACTGTGTTGCCAGAATTTTCCGGTAAAATTTACTGTGGTTTTTACAGCATATGTTAAATGGAAACAAAATCTACAACAGTTTTTATGGTAAAATTATTGTAACCGAGTTGCCATTTTTTTTTACATTTTTTATTTGCTTTGAAACCATAAGTCAAGTTAAAAAAGTCCCAACGATAGTCATACACACACACACACACACACTAGGTGTGGTGAAGTTATCCTCTGCATTTGACCCATCCCCATGTTCACCCCCTGGGAGGTGAAGGGAGCAGTGAGCAGCAGCGGTGGCCGCGCTCGGGAATCATTTGGTGATTTAACCCCCAATTCCAACCTTTGATGTTGAGTACCAAGCAGGGAAGCAATGGGTCTCATTTTTATAGTCTTTGGTATGACTCGGTCGAGGTTTGAACTCACGACCTTCCAGTCTCAGGGCAGACACTCTAACCACAAGGCCACTAAGCAGGTCAAGTCAAGCAGATATCCAAGTATTTATTTTACTTTAACAAAAAATAGTTTGAAATGTATAGAATATAATATTTATTGCAACATAGGTTTATATTAAAGTTAAAAAAGTATGCAATTTCATGAAGTACATATTATTTTCTGTCAATATGCAATAAACAAATACATTTAGTAAGAAAAGATAAAGTACTTTATTGACATATTTTTCCAGGTTTTTTTGCGGACCATATACAACGATGTGGCGTGCCAGACCTGGCCCCTGGCCCTTTATTTTGACACCTGTCAATTTGTCATTTTTCTATCATGTTGTGTCGATGTGTTTCTTCAATTTCACTACCCCCAAGAGCAATCAAAACCATACTGCAACAAGTCATCTCTGTCATTATTATTACTACTACATTGTAGTTATGGCTCAAAGACGGCACTGTCTTGAAAGTTAACATGTTATTTAAACTTTTTGAAGTTTCAGTGACTCATCCCAGATGTTTCTATGACCCTTGCACTATTTCTGTAACTTGCTCAGAGCATCCCAGTTTTGGAAACTGGCCATCATTATCACCAACAATCCTAAAAGGTTGAAAACAAAATCTTGTGTAGTTGGGATTCTATTGCAGCAAGGTAATCTATCTGCACCCAGGCAGATACAACAGACTGTTGATGACATACTGTTTATAATACTCTTGGCTATGAACAAGTCCTAATAATGATAGGAATGAGTACTTTGATCACTGAATCTGCAACTTAAACATTTCTTTCTTGTTGTTTTGTGTCCATAGGCTTCCTGGGAACTGCTCTCGGATTCCTGTCCCAACTTTTTACTTTTCTACGATTGACCATTTTTAGGCGGAATATTTCTGGCCTACCAGAAAACCCACTAGTTTTCTGTGCTGTTTTGTGTGCTGCCGATTAGTCGACTTTAGCTGCCAATATGGAGCGCAGCAGCTGGAGCGGCAGCGAGAGTGCCGGGGAAGATATGGACAGATTGAGTGACTCTGGAGGAGACAAAACTATAGATGGGGACCCCGAGGGGGTGTGGAGCCCTGACATTGAGCAGAGCTTCCAAGAAGCCCTTGCTATCTACCCACCCTGTGGAAGAAGGAAGATTATACTGTCGGACGAAGGAAAGATGTATGGTGAGTGTTAACGGGACATGTTAAAAGGGTCATCATTTGTAAAACACACTTTTCTTGCCTGTTTTTGTGTATTTAGGATCCACATAAGTGTCAAAATGTTGAATTCAAACCATTGAGACGTTGAGGAAATACTTATAAAACAATGTTGCCTTGTTCCAAACCAGCTGGAATTTGCCCTGACTTGTGAAGTTTACGAATATGTGATGTCAATGGATATCCCCGTGCGTCTTCCGGCAGACATCTGCGCGAGTCCGCCATTTTTATTTTTGGGAGCGGCAATTGTAGTCCAACAAAAATATGTTCACAGTGAGACCCGAAAACAAAAGTGTTCTGTTATTGGCAGTGTTGGGTTAGTTACTGAAAACCAGTAACTAGTTACAGTTACTAGTTACTTTATTTCAAAAGTAACTCAGTTACTAACTCAGTTACTTACACCAAAAAGTAATGCATTACTGTGAAAAGTAACTATTTAGTTACTTATATATATTTTTAATTTTTTTAAGGCCCAATTTAATGCCCTTTTAGCCTTCATTTCAGTACTGTTATTGCACTGGAGAATAATACAATCTGTTGATCAACTTGACATGCATTTGCATCACTGAACTCTGCTAAGCAATGTGGTCTACATACAACACACAAAGACAAAGATATGTTTCAAAGGGCCGAGTTGTTTCAGACCAGAACAAATTGACACAACTATTTTAAATAGCTGCAACATAACATACATAAGTAACAAACAGCATAATAACAACACAGCTGTAAACCAAGGAAGGCACACACTACATACACAAAGCCTAACCAGGCGTTTTTTTTATCTCAAGGAATTCTGAAATAAAATCATGTCTGAAGCCCAGAACACTCTACACATTTCCCCAGTTTTAGTTTAGAGATTAGGAAAGATTGGCCTGGCCCACTAGCATCCCTCTTTGTTTGTGAACTTTATAGTCTATACATTTAGAGTGATGTGATAATCAAACACTCTAGAAGCCTAGAATGAAAGAGCAACAGTATATAAGAGAATTGACAGAGTGTGTACCTTCAGTGCGCAGTGCCTCGTTAAAATCTAGCCGCTGTTGCTTAGCAGGTGAAGTGTGTCTCTCTTTACTAGCTTCGTCAAAGCATGTTGCTTTTGTAGCTGTTTCAGCAGATTTGAATTGCTAGGATATGATCTTTGATCCAAGACACAATTTACATTCAACTAAAATGTTATTTTCTTTGTGGTCGACAAAAGAAAAGTATTGAGAATATCTCCATGTTAAGAAACTCGGCTTCGGGCTTCGCCATGATGTCTTGTTAGTAAACACAGACACGCCCCCTCCCACACACACACACACACACATATACACACACAGACAGCGCGCGGCGTGCCTCTTTCTTGTTGCCTCTTCCACAGCGCTGCAATAAAACACTCAGATCTTCTCAGTTTCTAGCCGATACTACATAAAAAAAAAACGTAAAATAACGGAGTAACGCATCATGTAGTAACGGTAACTGAGTTACTGAATATAAAAAATATCGCGTTAGATTACTATTTACCGCCGAAAGTAACGGCGTTAACGCGTTAGTCCCAACACTGGTTATTGGTTGTATTAACCAGCAAAGGTCACAACACCAACATCCAGTCACATTTAAAAACAAAGAAGTGCCTATTTAACTTTTGTCTTTCGTGACAATGCACCTACTCGCCGGACGTTGTGTCGTGAGACCGCAGCCGGACATGAAGCGCAGAACTTGGCTGAAAGATCTGCTTCGGTCTGATAAGAAATATACAGGCGGATTTACCCAAAACTACATTTGCATAGACCGTTCCAACAATTTATGGTAAGGGTGGATTTAGGGTTGTACGGTATACCGGTATTAGTATAGTACCGTGATACTAATTAATCATATTTGGTACTATATACTGCCTCTAAAAAGTACCGATCCACCTATCATCTACTGTAATGATAACAAGTACAAGAGCGTGTATAGTCGATACTACTATGATTACATCGATATTTTTTAGCATCACAAAATCTTTTTTTGTTTTTTTTTAATGTATATTATGTTTATAAGCTCAGGAAATATGTCCCTGGACACATGAGGACTTTGAATATGACCAATGTATGATGCTGTAACAACTTGGTATCGGATTGATACCCACATTTGTGGTATCATCCAAAACTAATGTAAAGTATCAAACAACAGAAGAATAAGTGATTATTACATTTTAACAAAAGTGTAGATAGAACATGTTGAAAGAGAAAGTAAGCAGATGTTAACAGTAAATTAACAAGTAGATTAATCATTCATTTTCTACCACTTGTCCTTAATAATTTTGACAAAATAATAGAATGGAAAATGACACAATATGTTACTGCATATGTCAGCAGACTAAATTAGGAGCCTTTGTTTGCTTACTTACTACTAAAAGACAAGTTGTCTTGTATTCTCACTATTTTATTTAAGGACAAACTTGCAATAAGAAACATATGATTAATGTACCGTAAGATTTTTTGTTAAAATAAAGCCAATAAAGCAATTTTTTGTGGTCCCCTTTGTTTAGAAAAGTATCAAAGTATAGAAATACATTTTGGTACTGGGACAACACTAGGTGGATACAATAAAGTAAGTTTATAGCAACAACAGTCCAATAACAGTAGACATAAGACAATCCGTTGTCATACGTTAGCATGTAGTTTCTTCCTGACCATTGATATTAGCAAGTAAGACTCTGGCACATGTATTAAAGTGTTACAATTTAGCGCACATTGTTAGTGTTTTCATTACATTTAAACAGTCTTTTTTTGTCTGCCCTGCGCCATATATCTATTAATAGTTAACTCGATTGACAAATGTAATGATACGTTAACGATACAGTTAAGATATAAACAGTATATTGCTGTATTTTGGCATGGCCGCCACGGTACTGTGCTCTCTTGTAGTTGTTGCATTTTTCTTTGTTTCATGCATTGACAAAAAGAGAGCATAGTCTACAAAGTAAAATTGCTTGTGTGTTAACATACAATCTGATTCTGATTAATGTACATAGCCATTATAATACCACATAGCTTGTATACTTGAACTAAAAAGCATTTAAAGACAAAGCTCGTAACCAACGTTCCCTCTAAAGTGCGCGCCTGTGCAATTGCGCACTGCTCAAGCGTCCTCTGCGCATGGCAAATCTATGCCACGCACAAAATCAAATAAAAATAAGCGCATAACAATTTTTGACACACGGACACGACAGAGAAAACAGTTTTCGTCATGATTGTTCAGAATTTCTTGAAAGGACTAGTTGGTACAATCCCTGGGGACTCTGCATGGCAGTGGCGTCGTCCTCCCTGAGCCAGGCTTGCACCTGTTCAAATATTGTAACGTCTGTTGAGACGCTTTGAGGACATGAATTCCATCCATCACTTTACTGAGCAAAACTCTTTATTGTCGGCCATAAACACATCACCAAAACATTAGTAAAAAAAAGTATATCTAGCAAAAGTGATCATTTTCTGCAGTACAAACCAGACCAAAACCAACTTTGTTATATCAACAGCAACCGCTCGCTCTTTCTCACTTGCGCCAACACATGCATATATGGCACTTAGCCAATGATGAGTTTACAGCCACACAAAAAGTCGGACAACTCCAACACCACACATAAAGTGTCATTCCAGGTCGTTACACTATGATTTACCAAACAAATGTGTGCTTATTCTAGTGTCATTTATAATAATTTATAATCTTAATTTATAAATATTAATCATGAAATGCTGTTAGTATATTAAATAAATACTAATAAAAATATATTGTTTACAAACAGGAAGTTGCAGGAATGTACACATGATCCCCTGCTTACATCTCATTGTGCAACATGTGAATGTTTTATTGGGAACTACCGTATTTTCCGCACTATAAGGCGCACCGGATTATTAGCCGCACCTTCAATGAATTACATATTTCATAACTTTGTCCACCAATAAGCCGCCCCGGATTATAAGCCGCGCCTACGCTGCGCTAAAGGGAATGTCAAAAAAACAGTCAGATAGTTCAGTCAAACTTTAATAATATATTGAAAACCAGCGTTCTAACAACTCTGTCCCAAAATGTACGCAAATGTGCAATCACAAACATAGTAAAATTCAAAATGGTGTAGAGCAATAGCAACATAATGTTGCTCGAACGTTAATGTCACAACACACAAAATAAACATAGCGCTCACCTTCTGAAGTTATTCTTCATTCGTAAATCCTTCGAATTCTTCGTCTTCGGTGTCCGAATTGAAAAGTTGCGCAAGCGTGGGATCCAAAAATGGCCGGCTCCGTCTCGTCGAAGTCATCGGATTCAGTGTCGCTGTTGTTGTGCAGCAGTTCTGTGAATCCTGCCTTCCGGAAAGCTCGGACCACAGTTGTGACCGAAATATCTGCCCAGGCATTTACGATCCACTGGCAAATGTTGGCGTATGTCGTCCGGCGCTGTCTGCCCGTCTTAGTGAAGGTGTGTTCGCCTTCGGAGCTGTGTGAAAAAAGCCACCCGGCCTCTTCACGTAAACTTCCCTTAACCACTCGCTCATCTTTTCTTCATCCATCCATCCCTTCGAGTTAGCTTTTATGATGACGCCGTCTGGAAAGGTCTCTTTTGGCAAGGTCTTCCTTTTGAATATCACCATGGGTGGAAGTTAGCATGGCAAGCTAGAACCACAGTGAAGGATGACTTCTCATTCCCTGTGGTGCGAATATTCACCGTACGTGCTCCCGTTCCACAGTGCGGTTCACAGGAATATCAGTTGCTGTGAAATACGGTAGTAATCCGTGTGCGGATGGAGAGATTGCGTCTTTTTATGAACCGGAGCGGATCCTTGTCGCTTAGTAGGAGCCATTTTGTGGTCTTTACAGATGTAAACAGGAAATGAAACGTACGGTGATATCCGCGCGTTTTTTCTTCTTCTTCCGGGGGCGGGTGGTAGCTTACAGTAGAAGAAGAAGCGCTTCCTGTTCTATGGGGGCGGGTGCTTTCCTTGGCGGTTGCTTGCGTAGAAGAAGAAGCGCTTCCTGTTCTACCGGGAAAAAAGATGGCGGCTGTTTACCGAAGTTGCGAGATCGAAACTTTATGAAAATGAATCGTAATAAAGCGCACTGGGTTATAAGGCGCACTGTCAGCTTTTGAGAAAAATTGTGGTTTTTAGGTGCGCCTTATAGTGAAAGGGGTACAAATTATTTCCAAAGCAGGACCTCCACCCAGACAAACAATACAAGTACACAGTTCATGAAAAACACTATTTTTTGTTATTGTCATTGTAAGTGGGCCTAAACACTTATATTAGAAAATAACCTCATGGAAATGACTGCTGTCATTTGATTATAATAATAAGAGAATGTTGTCTGTCTATCTGTGTTGGCCCTGTGATGAGGTGGGGACTTGTCCAGGGTGTACCACGCCTTCCGCCTGAATGCAGCAACCCCCGCGATCCCGGAAGGGACAAGCGGTAGAAAATGGATGGATGGATGGATGGAGATTGAACTTGTTATTTAGTCAGGTTTGGGACAGGTGTGCTGCTGGTGTAGCCACAGTGTGCACGTCTGATGTTACTCACATGGGCTCCACTGAATGCTCAGGGAGTTTTTGCGTTTGCTCACACACATGAAAAATTAGAGGGAACATTGCTTGTAACCTAACTTTTTTCCTTAATTCTAAAGATTGTTCAATCTCGTTACCTTGCGTAATGACAATAAAGCTGATTCTGATTCTGATTCTGATTCTGATTTACGCTTCCCACTCGCTGCAGGCCAGACTCTGGCTCGTACATGTGCGGTCGGATGAGAAGATCCTCCGCTGTTGCCATTTGTACTAAAAAGTAGCCTGGAGCTGTAACTTACATTTGTCGGTACGGAAGCATTCCGGTAAAACTACAACATTGCTGACGGGCATGGAGGAAGTCTCTTGCATGGAAATGAAACCACCCACAAAATGACTAAATTTCAAGAGACAGTAAAAAGGGGGCTTCAAGATGGTCTATAAAGCAAAATTTGGACCAAATAATCCACATTACAGGTTCTGTAGACCACAAGTAAGTGTTGTTAATGTGGATTCAAATCATTATATGACCCCTTTAAATCACGCAGGGTAAACGTTCTAATTCCTAAACAAAATGCAATATTTGATGTACCCTCGATCCTTAAATTCGCTTCTAAAAGACACAGTCTCGATTCATTGCAGCGGTCATCATACATATGAACGATTAAGCGTCTCACCCAGAGTGACTCATTTTTATTTTTACTGTTAGTGTAATGCTTCTATACAATTGGCATCAACAATCACTTGGACAGTTCATAGATGAAGCTATTATCACAATAGCATTAAGCCTATTCGAAGACCAACTCCATTGCAAAGAGTAGCACCTACCGAAATAGGTCAACACATTCCTCCTTTCTAATTCATCCCTTTGGATGCTGTTGGACTTGTTATTAAGTCATCTGTGCTGTATTAAGGATGATCTCAGGTTATGCGGGAACTCTTAAAATTAACATTCAAGTCCCCCCTGTGCTGGTTTCACAGTGTCGTGTCCATCCATTTTTATGTTCTAATTAGTTCTGCCTATGTTCTTCTCGGTTCTTGCGGTTCTTTTGTATTTGATCTTTTCCTTTCAAGTTTTCAGTCAAATCCCAAACATTGTTCAAACACCAAAAAAGTGATGCCCACCTACAGATCTACTTTTCCATCTTTTTAACTTTTTCTTAGGTTTGTGGTTGAAAAAGTTAATTGACATAAATTCAGTTCGATTCAGCAAGAATGTTTATCTGTTGATCGGTTATTTATAGGGAGAGATACCCAAAAATGTAAAGAACAACACTTGTTCCTTTTAAATCAACAGAAAAATAAAAGACAAGCCAGAGGTTTTCTGTTCAAAATCGGATTTCATATTTTCTCAGATTATCTCCGAGGGCATGGGGTCTCAGAGCCTTGCAGAATAAAGATGTATGCGAGAGAATAGATTTAATACTGCCTCATCGTGTGTGTGTTTGTATTCGTGCAGTTGTGTGTGTGTGTGTGTGTGTGTGTGTGTGTGTGTGTGTGTGTGTGTGTGTGTGTGTGTGTGTGTGTGTGTGTGAACTAATAAAATGATGAGCAGATGGTCCTCTGGCTGCCACCAGCTGTGCCTCTTTCTTGCCGCTCTCTCTGCATGCAGAGTGCTCTCTAGTGAATTCTGTATGATACTGCTTGAGTTTGGGGCCTCTGAGTAATAAATTAAAAATTTCAGGTTCTTAAGTATTTATTTTTCTCCGACTCAGTTGAGGTAATCTTGCTTTGCCATCCTGATATGTTCAACTGCGGAAATGAGTAAAATCCATTAGTCATCAAGACTGTTGTACAAGACCCTTAATTGAATTCATCCTTTACCATTCTTATTTATTTTTTTTGGACACATAGTCCTTTTATTTGTGTCAGTTCCCCTTCCCCTCTCAACTGTGTACCCTGTAGCAGCCGGCAGCTGTTTTACTGAAATGCTGTGATAAAGCTGCTGCACACCACCTGCTCTGCACCAGACACTGTTAGCCAGCAGCTGGTGTGCACCGTGAATAGAATATTTAGCTCACATTTGTCAGGTAAATCCAAATAAATGTGGTTGTTGTTGCTATATGTCAATGTTTGCACTTTTTCCAGTGTTATAACTTAATGACGCGATAATATTGCAAATGTTGTTTCGCCAGCAGCAATAAACAATGTGTGCATCAACAGGCCTGAAACACTTGCATACCATTTGCAAAACCAAAGTACACGGTAATTCTGGTGACCTCGTGATATTATTAAAGGGGAACATTATCACCAGACCATATATTTTTTTAACCGATTTCCGAACTCTAAATGGGTGAATTTTGGCGAATTAAACGCCTTTCTATTATTCGCTCTCAGAGCGATGACGTCACAACGTGACGTCACATCGGGAAGCAATCCGCCATTTTCTCAAACACCGAGTCAAATCAGCTCTGTTATTTTCCGTTTTTTCGACTGTTTTCCGTACCTTGGAGACATCATGCCTCGTCGGTGTGTTGGCGGAGGGTGTAACAACACGAACAGGGACGGATTCAAGTTGCACCAGTGGCCCAAAGATGCGAAAGTGGCAAGAAATTGGACGTTTGTTCCGCACACTTTACCGACGAAAGCTATGCTACGACAGAGATGGCAAGAATGTGTGGATATCCTGCGACACTCAAAGCAGATGCATTTCCAACGATAAAGTCAAAGAAATCTGCCGGAGTGTGTGAGCAATTCAGGGACAAAGGACCTCGGTAGCACGGCAAGCAATGGCGGCAGTTTGTTCCCGCAGACGAGCGAGCTAAACCCCCTGAATGTCTTGGCTCACACCGTCCCTTATGCCACCGAAGATGATCAAGAGAAGAATATCGATCCTAGCTTCCCTGGCCTGCTTACATCAACTCCAAAACTGGACAGATCAGCTTTCAGGAAAAGAGAGCGGATGAGGGTATGTCTACAGAATATATTAATTGATGAAAATTGGGCTGTCTGCACTCTCAAAGTGCATGTTGTTGCCAAATGTATTTCATATGCTGTAAACCTAGTTCATAGTTGTTAGTTTCCTTTAATGCCAAACAAACACATACCAATCGTTGGTTAGAAGGCGATCGCCGAATTCGTCCTCGCTTTCTCCCGTGTCGTTTTCGTCGGTTTCGCTTGCATACGGTTCAAACCGATATGGCTCAATAACTTCAGTTTCTTCTTCAATTTCGTTTTCGCTACCTGCCTCCACACTACAACCATCCGTTTCAATACATGCGTAATCTGTTGAATCGCTTAAGCCGCTGAAATCCGAGTCTGAATCCGAGCTAATGTCGCTATAGCTCGCTGTTCTATGCGCCATGTTTGTTTGTATTGGCATCACTATGTGACGTCACAGGAAAATGGACGGGTGTATATAACGATGGCTAAAATCAGGCACTTTGAAGCTTTTTTTAGGGATATTGCGTGATGGGTAAAATTTTGAAAAAAACTTCGAAAAATAAAATAAGCCACTGGGAACTGATTTTTAATGGTTTTAACCCTTCTGAAATTGTGATAATGTTCCCCTTTAAAATGTCTATTTTCAAAGGTGCTTTGACAAGATGTCATTTAGGCGTGTACATCATGACCAGCCACACCTGTGTTATGACGCTGACGTAAGCATAGCAGACAGGCAAGATGAGCAAGTTGGCCCTAAAGATGGATTTAATTCAGGGCTGTCAAAATAACGCATTATCTCATGAAATGAATCTTAAAACATCTCATTAATCATGTATAAAAGCAGATTAATCATGCAATTTATGCTTTTTTTAACTTAACCACTAGTGATTACCTGAACAGGTTGCTTAAAGGCCTACTGAAATGATTTTTTTTTATTTAAACGGGGATAGCAGATCTATTCTATGTGTCATACTTGATCATTTCGCGATATTGCCATATTTTTGCTGAAAGGATTTAGTATAGAACAACGACGATAAAGTTCGCAACTTTTGGTCGCTGATAAAAAAAAGCCTTGCCTGTACCGGAAGTAGCCCTCGCAAGTTGAAAGTCTGCTTACATTTTCCCATTGTTTACACCAGTAGCGAGAGCGATTGGGACCGAGAAAGCGACGATTACCCCATTAATTTGAGCCAGGATGAAAGATTTGTGGATGAGGAACGTGAGAGTGAAGGATTAGAGTGCAGTGCAGGACGCAAACCTTTTTTCGCTGTGACCGTAACTTAGGTACAAGGGCTCATTGGATTCCACACTCTCTCCTTTTTCTATTGTGGATCACGGATTTGTATTTTAAACCACCTCGGATACTATACCCTCTTGAAAATGAGAGTCGAGAACGCGAAATGGACATTCACAGTGACTTTTATTTCCACGACAATACATTGGTGAAGCACTTTAGCTACGGAGCTAACGTGATAGCATCGGGCTTAACTGCAGATAGAAACAAAATAAATAAACCCCTGACTGGAAGGATAGACATAAAATCAACAATACTATTAAACCATGGACCTGTAACTACACGGTTAATGCTTTCCAGCCTGGCGAAGCTTAACAATGCTGTTGCTAACGACGCCATCGAATCTAACTTAGCTACGGACCTCGACAGAGCTATGATAAAACATTAGCTCTCCACCTACGCCAACCCTCATCTGCTCATCAACATCGAAGCTCACCTGCGTTCCAGCGATCGACGGAGCGACGAAGGACTTCACCCGATCATCGATGCGGTCGGCGGCTAGCGTCGGATAGCGCGTCTGCTATCCAAGTCAAAGTCCTCCTGGTTGTGTTGCTGTAGCCAGACGCTAATACACCGATCGCATCTACAGCTTTCTTCTTTGCAGTCTCCATTGTTCATTAAACAAATTACAAAAGATTCACCAACACAGATGTCCAGAATACTGTGGAATTTTGCGATGAAAACTGAGCTTTTTGTATTGGATGCAATGGCGTCCCAATACTTCCGTTTCAACCATCGACGTCACACGCATACGTCATCATACCTAGACGTTTTCAACCGGAAGTTTCGCAGGAAATTTAAAATTGCACTTTATAAGTTAACCCGGCCGTATTGGCATGTGTTGCAATGTTAAGATTTCATCATTGATATATAAACTATCAGACTGCGTGGTTGGTAGTTGTGGGTTTCAGTAGGCCTTTAACGATCTATAAACAGGTCAGTGCATACTGTATATCAGTTCAAAGATGAGTGAAGAGACTGCGACTAATGTGGGGACAGCGTGGCGCAGTTGGGAAAACCGCCGTGCTAGCAACCTGAAGGTTCCTGGTTCGATCCCCAGCTACTACCAGCCGAGTCACGTCCGTTGTGTCCTTGAGCAAGACACCCTTGCTCCTGATGGGTCATGGTGAGGGCCTGGCATGGCAGCTCCCGCCATCAGTGTGTGAATGTGTTTGTGAACGGGTGAATGTGGAAATAGTGTCAAAGCGCTTTGGGTACCTTAAAGGTAGAAAAGCGCTATACAAGTATAACCCATTTACCATTTAATCAAATCCACAGTGACGATGCTTTATGTAATACTGTTAGGTTTTGATCAAATAAATTACATGCAATGAAGTAAAACATGTAAAAAAAAAAAGTCCCACATGAAATCCTGACAATAAAATTGAAAATGTTGTTACATTTTACACGCAAGTAATTAACTGTGATTAATCTCGATTAATCAAAATGCAAAAGTGTGATTTGTCTGATTAAAACATTTGACAGCACTAATAGTATTACAACATTAAGTGTCACGGTGCTCTATATGAGCGTGTGGTGTTGACCCAGAATGCAGTGACATCTTCTCTGTTGCAAAAAAAAAAAAAAAAGGGGTTGAGCAGAAGCAGCAACAAGCAAAAATGAAAGCATGAACAAAAACAAGAAGGCAGGCTGGCTAGGAAGTATGGACAGTACTTTTATGGAAATTCCATAAAGGAATGTGCACAACAAGGGGTAAAGCAAGAAAGAACTTAGGGGGATGCGACAGAGAGCATCCACCAAATTTTACACTCCAAACAATCGTGGTCTAAAACTCAGTTAGTATAGCAAAAAACAAATGCAATGATCCCGTGATTGAAAAGTGTAGGTCAACCAAACCAACCACCAGAAATAATTAATAATACATTTCATTTGCAACACATTTTTTTATTTAAATAAATCTTAAAGTGCTTAAGTGCAAACCAATATTTAAAATATTTTTAAATTAAATATCAATAAAAATACGATATAAACAAGATTTGCTGAACGATCGCCTTAGTTGCAGGTACTCACTGTTCCTGTTAGCTAAACACTGCACTGAGTGTCAGGACCAAAACAAGCTTGCGAGTTAGCCTACCATCTAACTAGCTTACTTGTCGCCTAAGTTCGCTCTCTGAGCCATAACGTTGACGTCCATTTTGCTGCAAATCATATTTGGATGATTACAATCCGAACACTTAATTTACACGTAATTACCAATGTAATTACTGGACTACAATACTCTTCATTCAATGACTGTAAATAATGTAAAAACAAGAGTATAAAGAAGTCATACTGTTCCATTACCTTTGTTCATACTACTGTCACTACTCAACTGCCAAAAGAACTGTAGACACTAGAGATGCGCGGATAGGCAATTATTTCATTCGCAACCGCATCAGAAAGTCGTCAACCATCCGCCATCCACCCGACCTAACATTTAATCAGAACCGCATCCGCCCGCACCCGCCCGTTGTTATATATCTAATATAGACGATGCAAGGCATTAGTGAGGTTATAAAGCTTTTGCCTGTTAAAGAAAGGAGACTGATCCAATGCAGCACAGACATTCGCGTGCCACGCTGTCACGACCCAGACGCACACCAGTGCGCAATCATATGGGAGCCGCGCTGAGCGCACCTCCAAGCGCGTCTCGCTGCCGGCGACGGCCGGGTATGGTCCCGACGCTCCAGCGCCATCCATTTTCAGGGCTAGTTGATTCGGCAGGTGGGTTGTTACACACTCCTTAGCGGGTTCCGACTTCCATGGCCACCGTCATGCTGTCTATATCAACCAGGGTGAGCCCCACCCTTTTCGTGAGCGCACTGCGCGCGGAGTGACCCCTGTTACGCTCCCCCGGCAACGGGGGTGGCGGGCAGGTAAGCTGCGCGGGCGGAGCGCGCGGAGTGACCCCTGTTACGAGCCCCCGGCCACGGGGGTGGCGGGCAGGTAAGCTGCTTACCTGCTGCGCGTGACGCCGGCCGCGGCGAAGGCAGACGAGGCGGGGTGTCGGTACGGTGGGCGCGGTGGTGACCCTGGACGTGCGTCGGGCCCTTCTAGCGGATCGCCTCAGCTACGGCTCCCGGTGGGGCCCTCTCGGGTGGGCAGAACTGGTAAAATCACGGCACGATAACTTAAAAATAAAGACAACTTCAGATTGTTTTCTTTGTTTAGAAATAGAACAAGCACATTCTGAAAATTTACAAATCCTAATGTTGTTGGTTTTTTTTTACCCTCACATGTTGCGGTTAATAGTATTTTATCTTTATTTGTCGTTATTTATACTTTCTGAATAAATTATGTGATAATGTTCATCAGTCATTGGTGTTAATTTTCAATCTATCCAGGTAAAAATAATCTTATCAAAATCAAATTACAGGACGTTATGTAGTTTGCTAATTTTCCTCGACTGGTGCACTAACATGTGGTTTATTTGTTTTACATAGGTAGCATCATCTACAAAGATACAAATAATTGCTGTTGCGACATGTAGTAGACACATTTACAACAGCAGTTTCTTTCATTAAAAAATTTCTGCTCATTTTTATACTGAGCAAACTCATCCCGCGGGCCGGATAAAACATGTTAGCGGCCCTGATCCAACCCTCGGGCTGTACGTTTGACACCACTGGTGTAGCAGCACCTTGTGTTGATAGAACTGTTCCTCTTTTTCTCAAATTTCCTCTTTTTTCCACAAAGAGTGCTCACATCCCTGCCGTTGACAAGAACCATAAAAATGACTGAAACCAATGTAGTATTTCCGGCCAGTAATAAGATATAACACTTTGTAAAGAAACACCAAACTTATTAATAATATTTCAATAACAAAATGCATTATTTTTGTAATACTGTACATAGGCCTAATTATGTTAAAGCATCTGCATTACAGTATGATAACATGTCTTATCTCTATTTCATGTATGTTAAAATGTCTTTTATATGTAGGAAACATTTTCATTAACACTTCACTGGCATTATTGGGAGTTTTGTGTGTAACGTTAAAAGTAGAATAAGCTGCAGGTGAGCAAAAATGAAAGAAATAATATCTTACAGTCACGGACATATCTGGGCCTAAAAGATACCCCCCACTGGCTGGAGGAAAATTGGCTGCATTAGAAAAGAAGATGTGCAAGGGTGCCAAGATGTACTTGTTAAAGAAGTGCACCAAAAATTATAAATGGATGTGTATAAAAGGAAGAGAAAATAACTAGCTTCATAATGGTCCCATTATACAGCAGACATTCAATATAATGACCAGTAGGCTGGCAGGATTTAACACACATCATATGGATTGATGGGTGGATGAGGTGTGCTCACAATGTAGTTTACACCACGGGTTATTGGAAATGAGAACATCTTAAGAAATAATGGAAAAACGACCAGAGTACTGTAGAATAAGTCCTGTTTTTTTATTGGCAGAAAAGTTTAAGTTGGTATTAATTCAAACATGTTGCTTTAAGGCAGGGGTGGGTAATTACAGCCGTGGTCAAAAGTTTACATACACTTGTAAAGAACTTAATGTCATGGCTGTCTTGAGTTTCCAATACTTCCTACAATATTATTTTTTTGTGATAGAGTGATTGGAGCACATACTTGTTGGTCACAAAAAACATTCATGAAGTTTGGTTCTTTTATGAATTTATTATGGGTCTACTAAAAATGTGACCAAATCTGCTGGGTCAAAAGTATACATACAACAATGTTAATATTTGGTTACTTGTCCCTTGGCAAGTTTCACTGCAATAAGGCGCTTTTGGTAGCCATCCACAAGCTTCTGGCAAGTTTCTGGTTGAACTTTTGGCCACTCCTCTTGACAAAATTGGTGCAGTTCAGCTAAATGTATTGGTTTTCTGACATGGACTTGTTTCTTCAGCATTGTCCACATGTTTAAGTCAGGATTTTGGGAGGGTCATTTTAAAACCCTTAATTCTAGCCTGATTTAGCCATTCCTTCACCACTTTTGATGTGTGTTTGGGGTCATTGACCTGTTGGAACACCCAACTGTGCCCAAGACCCAACCTCCAGGCTGATGATTTTATGTTGTCCTGAAGAATTCGGAGGTAATCCTCCTTTTTCACTGTCCCATTTAAAGCACTAGTTCCATTTGCAGTAAAACAGGCCCAAAGCATAATACTACATGGCGGTAGGAATTGGTGTTCCTGGGGTCAAAAGCCTCAGCTTTTCTCCTCCAAACATATTGCTGAGTATTGTGGCCATACAGCTCAATTTTTGTTTCATCTGACATCACATGGACAAAGATAAGACCTTCTGGAGGAAAGTTCTGTGGTCAGATGAAACAAAAATTTAGCTGTTTGGCCACAATACCCAGCAATATGTTTGGAGGAGTAAAGGTGAGGCCTTTAATCCCAGGAACACCACCCCAAACACATGTCAAAAGTGGTAAAGGATTGGCTAAATCAGGCTAGAATTAAGGTTTTAGAATGGCCTTCCCAAAGTCCTGACTTAAATGTGTGGACAATGCTGAAGAAACAAGTCCATGTCAGAAAACCAACACGTTTAGCTGAACTGCACCAATTTTGTCAAGAGGAGTGGTCAACAATTCAACCAGAAGCTTGTGGATGGCTACCAAAAGCGCCTTATTGCAGTGAAACTTGCCAAGGGACATGTAAGCAAATATTAACATTGTTGTATGTATACTTTTGACCCAGCAGATTTGGTCACATTTTCAGTAGACCCATAATAAATTCATAAAAGAACCAAACTTCATGAATGTTTTTTGTGACCAACAAGTATGCGCTCCAATCACTCTATCACAAAAAAAATAAGAGTTGTAGAATTGATTGTAAACTCAAAACAGCCATGACATTATGTTCTTTACATGTGTATGTATTTAGACTCAGGGAAACTGAACACCTAATCGTATGACATTCATGCAGTTTATTGTCCGATTAATACAATGGCTGTACAATGTCATGGCATACAATACATTTTTATGCAAACGTATTGGCGACATGCTGATAAACAAAATTGGTAAGCGCCATAAGCATTCCACTAACTAAGAGAGGGTAGCCTTGCTTGTGCTCTATCACTGTCTAAACATTTTTACGTCTAATGTTTGGTTTTGGATAGGTTGCCACCAGGAGTTGGTGAGCGCCGCTCTAGTTTTTATGAACTTTTTCCAATGAAAGTGTATGGCATCCACTCTACCTTTCTAGAGGGGAAAAACACTTTTCTTTTTGTGAAAAAAAAAAATCCTCCTGGCCACATCTTTCATCCCAGTGTCATGTATTTTGGTAAAAACGTAGACATACTTCCATCCATCCATTTTCTACCGCTTGTCCCGTTCGGGGTCGCGGGGGGTGCCAGAGCCTATCCCAGCTGCACACGGGCGGTAGGCGGGGTACACCCTGGACAAGTCGCCACCTCATCGCAGGGCCAACACAGATACACAGACAACATTCACACTCACATTCACACACTAGGGCCAATTTAGTGTTGCCAATCAACCTATCCCCAGGTGCATGTCTTTGGAGGTGGGAGGAAGCCGGAGTACCCGGAGGGAACCCATGCAGTCACGGGAGAACATGCAAACTCCACACAGAAAGATCCCGAGCCCGGGATTGAACTCAGGACCTTCGTATTGTGAGGCACATGCATGAACCCCTGTGTCACCGTGCTGCCACTTAGACATACTTGTCCTCTCTTAAAAAATATATTACTTTTATGGCGGACATGAGTCCTATTTCGTTTTTGTTGACCCGAGGCAGAAAAGTAAGCCAAATTCTTTATTGATGGTAATATTAAATATCTCCACATTCTCGCAACAACTGAAAAGTACTCATTTTCTAACTCGCTCAAACTCGGCCATTCCTCCACTTATTTAATAAACAAAACACACTGGAACGTGCCTCAAAGCCTTCAGGTGGTCACTGTTTTCTACAAACCCCAAAACCAGTAAAGTTGGCATGTTGCGTAAATCGTAAATAAAAACAGAATACAATGATTTGCAAATTCTTTTCAACCTATATACAATTGAATAGACTGTAAAGACAAGATACTTTACGTTCGAACTGGAAAACTGAGAAAGTTGAGGAATGCTCATCAAACACTTATTTGGAAAATCCCACAGGTGAACAGGCTAATTGGGAACAGGTGGGTGCCATGATTGGGTATAAAAGCACAAAAAGGATGGGGTGAGGGTCACCACTTTGTGAACAAATGCATGAGCAAATTGTACACTAAGATAAGGTTATCCAGGGTAAATCACACCTAACCTTATCCGTGTCCACACACAACAATGCCACCGTTTAAGACCCCCACGCCCCTCCGTCCGCCGGCGCAACGCGACCAAGTACTCGTGCACAGGAAAATAAAAATAAAAATCCACCTGAGCGTCCATCTGCTCCAAACTCTCCAGTAGATGACTTTACTTCACTGTGAAGTTATTTAAAAGAGCTATATTGTAAATAGTTTGCTGTGCATTTTACATTTGTTTGCTGTGTTTTGTGTGCAAGTTTTTAAATTAAAATGTATCTCCTTTGAACAATATCCAGTGTTGTGGTATTTCAATTAACTAGAATCCTGTGTGCTGTGGGGCCCTATTGTAGTGAATCACACCTGAGCCATCATACATCTTTAATCGACATTAGAAAGTAGACAATGCAATAAAACATTTTACAACAATTAATCTCGGGATCTAAATATATATATATATATATATTGTTGTGGGTTGACTCCGCCGTTGGGGTATTCTTTCGTGAGATATAGCGTCAGGGGATAAGCTGGGTCACCCAAAAGAAAAACAAGGACCAGATCTTCATCGTCCAGCAGTTGTTTGGTACACAAGGGGATGGTTCCATCTTTCAGCTGCGCGCTAATGGCGGAGTTAGCGAAGATGCGGGCATCACGCACGCTGCCTGGCCATTTGACAATCACATCCATAAAGCAATATTTGTAGTCACACACTGCCTGTATCACATCCACGGGAGGAAGGGATAAAGTTTTTCGGCAATTAGAATCACAGCTGACCCGGACACTCTTGCCGTCTGAGAAGTGTTGTATCCCAAATAGCTGCAATTGCCCGTTGCCTTGAATTACCATGAATTGATTTACTTGGACCCCGACTTAAACAAGTTGAAAAACGTATTCGGGTGTTACCATTTAGTGGTCAATTGTACGGAATATGTACTATACTGTGCAATCTACTTATAAAAGTTTCAATCAATCAATCAAAGCCTTCTCTTAAGGTATTCATGTGTGATTTCCACAAGCGTCTGTACATGTAGAAGAAGGAGAAACACAGCATGTCTGGATGACTCGCCTCCATCTTTTTAGCTCCAAATGTTATGAAGCTGGCTGTGGCGTGTTCTTTCTGGCGTCACTTCTTGTGTGGGCGCGGTCTTTCTGGTGTCACTTCCTGTGTGGGTACGGTTTTTCTGGCGTCACTTCATGTGTGGGCGCGGTCTTTCTGGCGTCACTTCCTCTCCGAACTCACTTTGTAAACGAGCAATGTGTGCAATAAGTGCCGGAGATTCAAGAAATACACGGCGCACTTAGCCGTGTAAAAATTTGTCCGAGGAGGGGGACCTTAAACGCTGGTTTAGTGTGGCTGAAACGGTGCTTAGTGTAGACATGGCCTTAGTCCGATTTCTCAAACAGTTGGGCTCTAAATAAGCATCCTACAATCCATGGAAATAGGGCTGGGCGATATGGCCTTTTTTTAATATCTCGATATTTTTAGGCCATATCGCGATACACGATATATATCTCGATATTTTGCCTTAGCCTTGAATTAACACTTGATACATATAATCTCAGCAGTATGATGAATCTATGTGTCTACATTAAAACATTCTTCTTCATACTGCATTAATACAGTGTATGCTACTTTTAATCTTTCAGGCAGAGAAGGAAATCACAACTACCGTATTTTTCCGACGATAAGTCGCAGTTTTTGTCATAGTTTGGCCGGGGGTGCGACTTATACTCAGGAGCGACTTATGTGTGAAATTATTAACACATTACCGTAAAATATCAAATAATATTATTTAGCTCATTCACGTAAGAGACTAGACGTATAAGATTTCATGGGATTTAGCGATTAGGAGTGACAGATTGTTTGGTAAACGTATAGCATGTTCTATATGTTATAGTTATTTGAATGACTCTTACCATAATATGTTACGTTAACATACCTGGCATGTTCTCAGTTGGATATTTATGCCTCATATAACATACACTTATTCAGCCTGTTTTTCACTATTCTTTATTTATTTTAAATTGCCTTTCAAATGTCTATTCTTGGTGTTGGGTTTTATCAAATACATTTCCCCAAAAAATGCGACTCATACTCCAGTGCGACTTATAGATGTTTTTTTCCTTCTTTATTATGCATTTTCGGCAGGTGCGACTTATACTCCGGTGCGACTTATACTCCGAAAAATACGGTAAGTCAATTTAGCAAAACTGTATTTATTAAACCGTTATTAAGCAGTGGCACAAACATACATGTCATTTCCAAAACAGAAAGTGCAAGATTGTCAGAGACATTTTAAAACAAGCGATTCGTTTAAAACATGATGTCACACAAGATATTTCAATAAGTGTCAAATAAAAATAAGCTGTATAATAGGAAATAAAATAGTGTTCGTCCTTCGCTACGTGGTAGGTTCCTGCGGACATTATCTCCATCTGTTGACTCTTTTTTTCATACGGTGTTGATGTGGAAATATTTGCCTCGGCATTTTGATGGTGTGGCACCGAACGGAGATGTTAACATGCGGAGTTTCAAGCACTCTTCAGGTGACTTTTCAAATGATGCTACATATTAGCAGTAATGCTACTTTTTGTAGAAATGCTTTCACCCCACACTTGACAAATTACGGTTGTCTGTTCGACATATTCCCACTTGAAGCCAAACCACTGCCAGATGATGGACCCCCTGCTGTTTTTCTTGGGAATTAATTCTTCCTTCATTTGTTACCAGATTCGCACCTTCTTTCTCTCGTATTACCACTCGCATCACAGCTAACTTTAGCCATGCTGCTACCTCTCTGCTGCGCGAGGGCGTATACGTATGTGACATATGACGTGACAGTATGTGACGTGTGTAAGAAGGTGCGCTTGTTGTCTGTAAGAAGGAGCGACAAGACAGAGTCAGAAGAGCCTGTAGTGTAATGCCAGCAGCTAAAAGCAACTGCGTGAGAACGTATACTCAAATATCACAATATAGTCATTTTCTATATCGCACAGAGACAAACCCGCGATATATCACGTATATCGATATATCGCCCAGCCCTACATGGAAACACCTTTTTCCTGATCGTGTTCGGCTTTTGAAAAGTGGAACGAACACACCTGTATTATGCGATTGAAAACCAGATCTGTGTGCCACCGGAGAGGACCCTTTGCATCACCCATGCGTGGGATATAACTCCGGAAGGAGATACCATCCAGTAAAAATATAAGCAACAATTGCAATAAACAGGAGACTGTTTATTTGCTTCACAAATTAAAAGAACAGAAAATGTTGTAGTGCATAGATGGGGGGAAAAAGAAACAACTGAGATTTATTTAAGAAGGTAGCTCAGGAAATGTAGAATCCCGGCGAAAGAACGAAATGCCGCCCAATGAAATACGAATGAGATGAAAGAGAATGAAGATGGTATATTAAGGCAGTGCTCTACAGTGTGATACATTTACTCGCTAATGCGCCTAAAAATAGACTGCGACTAAAAAAATAACCTGTCTCTCATGTGTGAAAAGGGATTTCAACCCTTTTTATCGCATTTTGCTCCAAAAATAAATCCATCCAAATTCACTCGGGTAAAATTTTCGCCTGTCTGTGTAGCATGTTTGAAATCAATTTAAACCATAACCAAATGATTGATCACTCAGGAGAGCTGTGTGTCTAACATCTTTTTGTGTATATCCTATAATAATGTTTGCCTATAAAAACACCATTGTTAAAGGTCAATTATTTTCATGTTGCTGCTGACGTTTAAACATGTCCTCTTAAACCAGGGCACTTTATTTCATATTGTGTTCTTTTGTGTTCTGGTAAGCTGAATAATTGAGCTTAGCAAAATTTGTTTTAAAAGAATATTGGAGATTGTATTTGACTTTTCTTATATTGTTTTTAAGGCTTTTTATTTTTTATTTTCTCAAAACACCTTTCAAGTTGGGATCCTATTATGCAAAACCTGCTTTTCTTATGTGTTGGTACCTGTTTTTATGTATTTGGGATCCCCATAAATCCTGAAAATTTAAAATCAAGGCATGATGGAGATATTTAGTTACGTCAACGGATATTTCCATTTATGGGTTAGTTTATGGGCCAATCTTTATCAGGATATGAGTTTTGATCCATATCGCCCAGCCCTACACTCGTGTTAGTGACAGTGCTAGCACAGTTTAGAGATGTTTTCTGTGTTACAGTAGGCCTTATGATGACATTGTTTACAGTATATGTGTGCACATCTGTACCCTGTTTGAGTGTTAATAATGAAATTGTAATATTTAAGACATTTCAAATTGCTACAAAAATCTTCTCTGCTACTAATTTTTTTCATTTAGTAGCACTAAGTGTACAGGACTGTAAAGGCGAATAATAAAGTGTACTAAGGCTGCAGCTAACGATTATTTTTCTATCGATTAATCTATAGATTATTTTTTTCGATTAATCGGTTAATCTATAGATTATTTTTTTCGATTAATCTATAGATTATTTTTCCTTTTACCGATTATTTTTTTTATTTAAAATGAAGATGAAAAAATAAATGTTGGCCAGTTTTTTCAAAAGGCATGACTTTTATATACAAAAAAAAAAGTATGGCCACTCAGTCAACATTGACAACAACATGACAAAATATTCTGTAACAATGTAAACATTTAAAACTTTTAACATTTAACAAAATTAAAAGTAGCTTATTTGCTTTTTAATGTGCAAATATAAAAGTAAACATCCAGTGCAAATCTTAATATTCTGCAATAGTATAAGCATTTCTAAAGTAAAAGTATTGCTTATTTTGCTTTAAAATGTGCAAAAATAAAGATAAACATCCAATACAAAAAAGTGCAAAACGAAATATTCTGTAACAGTGTAAACATTTCAACAAAAGTAAAAGTATTGCTTATTTTGCTTAATAACACAACAATGATAGTATGATTAAAGTGAAAGTTAATTGTTGGTTTGTACATAGTATATGTAACTGTTAATGTTGTAAAAGGTATTTGCACAACTAATTAACGTTAGCGTTAAAGAGGAGCGCGTCTTTGTAAACACTGAACAGGCATGCCAAACGCGCCTCTCAGAGCGAAACAGTGTTTTAGTTTATGAATTTACAACGCAGATACAAATGACACATTCATGATTTTGTGTAATGATGACAATGTATACTCACGCGGACGATTGACTAGTTGATGGTGATGGCAAGAACGCTGTCGGGTGTTTTCTTTTCAAATGTTCCTTCATAGCCGTTGTGCTGCTATGATAGGCCATTTCCGCTCGACACAGTGTGCATACAACAACTGTCAAGTGTTTTGCTTTTTTCGCTGTGCTTATCCCACACTTGAAGGGATGTACCAATGCTGAATGTGGCTTCTGGATTTCACTCAAAAGACCAGACCGTAGTTACTTTTTCCTTTTATTTTCCTTTAGTTTGCAACAGTTTTTCCAACCAAGAAACAGCTTCTTTTTTCTTCTTTAGTCTTTTTAGCAGACTTTAGCAGTGTTAATAGACTTTAGTTTCTTTAGCTGTCATTAGCTGTCTTTAGTAGCCTTTAGTAGCCTTTAGCTTCTTTAGTAGGTGAAAAACCTTTAAGGACAAAACACCACAAGATTAACATGCTGTAAAAAATCAATCAATTATCAATCCCATAATTTACAACTATTAATTAGCTATCAAACTCTTAACCATTAAACAAGTGCAAGAAAATGGACACATCTTTTCCCTTTAAGTTAAAACAGATTTTAAATAAATTGTCTCAACATAAATGCACCAAGATACATATAAAATACATTTAACACCAGAAACACAATAGATAAATGCAACAGAAAACCCAATATGCAAATACATAAATACCTAACCAATTAACCACCTATTTAGATACATATTTAAAATCCATATTCAATATAAATATATTATTAATTTAGCAGTGAAACACTCAATCTTAAACGCTGTCTACTGGTAGAAAAATGCCCCTTTTTCTACGCCCTCACCAACACAGTTAAATCCAACACTTTAAATTGAGCGACTTCACCCTCCTGATGAAGCAAACTGCTCCAACATTTATCAAACTAAGCAAAGAATATCAACACTAAACAACAGTTACATAACACACTGTGTGTATTTAGCCTCCAGACTAAGCACGCTACATGCACACAACCCCCCCTGCCATCTCACCAGCGCAACAGGTGCGCCACACCCATGAAGAGAAATATTAAATCTTACATACTTTTGGCACAACTCTGGGTTATCTGTAATGAACTAAACCTTTTTCCACTCTGCGCTGGCGTCTTTTGTACTCCTTGATTTGACACAGCGGTCTAATTACCGGGCTCGCGCACCAGCAGATGAGACAGGAGCGCGCCGCGTTATACCTGCGCGCGAACGTAAACTGATCGGCTCTAATTTTATAAGCCGACTGGCCGAAATAATGCCGAATTATATACATTTGTTTATTGAAATACTCCCACACTTTTGACGACTTTTGGCGTGCTTTTTTTCCCACGCTCGCACCGCTCGCATCATCTGCTTTGCGCTCCGCCATGACGGCAGTGTGACGTAAATATGCGACGCGTCGAAGCATAAAAACAACGTCGACGTATTTACGTAACCGATGACGTCGACTACGTCGACGCGTCGTTTCAGCCTTAAAGTGTACACAAACCTCTTCATGCTGCATTTGTGCATTACAAACGGATTAACTATAACTCTGTATTCCACACAACGGGCAAGATAGTCCAGAACAATAGCAACCTTCATTTAGAACAGCATTGGTGGGGGCACAAACATTTTTGTCCTTTGGATTTAAAACCCCTTCCATTGATCATCAGAGCCTTTTAAATGAACGCCGAGACATTCGAAAGTTGTGTTTCCATCACCTATTACACCTGTGCAATAATCTTGCTGTTTAATCAGCAACTTGATATGCCACAATTGTGATGTGGGATGGATTACCTTGGCAAAGAAGAAGTGCTCACTAACACAGATTTAGATTTACAAAATCTTTGAAAGGAATAGGTATTTTGTTTGTATAGTAAAAGTTTTAGAGGTTTCAGGTTTCATGAAAAATGGTAGCAAAAACAAAAGTGATGCGTTTATATTTTTGTTTAGTGTACATTTATCCTTGTTAAAAGGAAATAAGTGATTGGCAACACTAAATTGGACCAAGTGTGTGAATGTTGTCTGTCTATCTGTGTTGGCTCTTTGATGAGGTGGCGATTTGTCCAGGGTGTACACCGCCTTCTGCCCGAATGCAGCTGAGATAGTCTCCAGCATCCCTCCCCCCCGTGACCCTGAAAAGGACAAGCGGTAGAAAATGGATGAATGGAAGTGCCCACCAGTCATTGGGAGGCACACAGCAAATAACCAATAGTCCAATTTGATAGTGTGCATGGACACTGGGACTTCACATGTGGATGTGTTTGACTATTTGAGAAATCAGACTAATTTAGTGCATGGAAACGCAGTGAGTGTGCTTCAGTGTGGTGCAAACTAGCAGTGATATGCTCCAATTGGTTCCCAAGTTGGTGACACGCTCAGTCATGTTTGATGATTTTTTTAATTTCAATGATCTATGATGATTATTCAGTCATCCGTTTCTTCTTTTCAGCACTCTCCTCAACACCCACTTTCTTCCTTCCCATGGTTTGAAAACAAAAATACGTTGATATCTTGCTATAAACTTATGCGAATAAGACCAGATGTTTTGGGCGGATCTTGCCAGGTTCACTGTAACATTTGCCACGCCAGGTAATGACAGGGATGCTTACAACTCAAATTTTTGCTTACAACTTGAAGCACTCAAAAGTTGCAGAGGGACGGCTCTAGTTCTTAACCCTTGTGTTGTCCTCATTTCCTGTATATACCCCGTGTCCTCCGGGTCAAAATGACCCGTCTTCATTAAACCCCTAATATAAGCAGCTTAATTGAATTTAAACACCAAATTTCATCTTGCTTGAAGAAACAACTTGTCATTCACCACAAAATGTGTGAATAGCTGAGTTTTCCCTCTTCACTTCATATCTATAGCTTAAGAAAAGCAAAACAATGTGCGTTTAAAATAGGGATGTCCCGATCCGATATTTGGATCGGATCGGCCGCCGATATTTGCCAAAAAATGCATATCGGCAAGGCATGGGAAAATCCCGATCCAGATCCAGTTTAAAAAAAACTCCGGTCCGTGTTTTCCAACGCACAGATTTAAATAATACATTCCACTTTTCTGCTGCTCCCTATTTCCGTTCCGCATTTTCCAGCACACCTTCAACACATCCACAGGTCTATGGATTCTCACGCAGTTGCTTTTAGTTGCTGGCATTAATATATGGCATACTGTATGGCATACAGGCTCTTCCCACTCCTTCTTCTGTCTCCTTCTCACAGACAGCAAGCGCAACTTCTTACACATGTCACACGTCACATACGTTATACGTCCTCTCCCAGCAGAGAGGTAGCAGCATGGCTAACGTTAGCTGTGATGCTAGCGCAGCCGCTAAGGTGCGCGCCTGCTCAAGCGTCCTCTGCGCACGGCAAATCTATGCCACGCACAAAATCAAATAAAAAAATAAGCGCATAACAATTTTCGACACACGGACACGACAGAGAAAACAGTTTTCGTCATCATTGTTCAAATATTGTAACGTCTGTTGAGACGCTTATCTCCATTCGGTGCCACACGTCCACACCATCAAAATGCAGAGGCAAACATTTCCAGATCAACACCGTATGAAAAAAATAGTGATTTTTTTTAGTTGTGATTTCCTTCTCTGCATGAAAGTTTACAAGTAGCATATATTAATGCAGTATGAAGAAGAATGTTTTAATGTAGACATGCAAGCCTTGAAAGAACATTTTGAAAATCAAGACTACATTTCCTGCAAATGAGTGCATTTCTACCCTATATTTAACTTTAAATTTATTCTCATATCAAACTCTTTTGGCTGTCTTTTTTACACTTACATCAGGCGCCCCCCTCCACACCCCGGATTATAAATAATGTAAATAATTCAATGTGATTATCTTGTGTGATGACTGTATTATGATGATAGTATATATCTGTATCATGAATCAATTTAAGTGGACCCCGACTTAAACAGGTTGAAAAACTTATTCGGGTGTTA
Organism: Nerophis lumbriciformis; assembly: GCF_033978685.3. Lineage (NCBI taxonomy): Eukaryota > Metazoa > Chordata > Actinopteri > Syngnathiformes > Syngnathidae > Nerophis > Nerophis lumbriciformis. Next base: position 33,152,490 of record NC_084557.2, on the reverse strand, counting down.
CCATTTAGTGGTCAATTGTACGGAATATGTACTTCACTCTGCAACCTACTAATAAAAGTCTCAATCAATCAATCAAAACACATAGAATCATCATACTGCTGTGATTATATGCATCAAGTGTTCATTCAAGGCTAAGGCAAAATATCGAGATATATATCGTGTATCGCAATATGGCCTAAAAATATCGCAATATTAAAAAAAGGCCATATCGCCCAGCCCTAGTTCAATGATGCCATTTCTGTTTGTCATGTATAATTTTGTCTATTTTGTGTTTATCCTTGAATAAACAGGTCAGTTTCTTGTTACCAACCATTGTGTATTATTCAAACTCCCCTAATTCAGCTGGCTAGTTGTTATCAAGAGTACTAAAACCCTTTTCAACATGATTCTGACAACTAAGTAGGCTAAATAACTTTAAACTTTAATACATGCTCGGATAGGCCAGTATCGGTCAGTATCGGTATCGGATCGAAGTGCAAAAACAATATCGGTATCGGATCGGAAGTGCAAAAACCTGGATCGGGACATCCCTAGTTTAGAATGCATTTTTATTCATCCCAAAGACTCAGTTTATTTAGTTTCTTTCTCCAGTGAACAATTGAAGACAATGTACAATACAAAAATATGAAAAATAACATAACCCATTAAACTAATTAACTAACCCTAATTGGCACATGTAGGGCAGTATGCAAGTGCGCAGCCTTTGCAGATATATTTCTTACACCCGCAGCACACACTATGTGTTTTACAGTCCTTCTTTTGAGGGCAGAACTGACATCTCTTTCTCTTACTTGCCCTAGCTGGGGAAGTGGCTGTGGTAGCTGGATCCTCAGGTTGATCAGGAGCTCCTGCCCTCTGAATAGCTTTCACAACTGCTGCTGAGGCTTCTGTGCGGTGGACATAGTTCCTTCTTTCAATGAGTGGAATTACAAGTGCCTTTCCCAGCTTCTCCAGGAACACCCTCCTCTTGTTCTGCTTATGAGACATCCAGGTCGGGTTGATCTCTCTCCAAATCACAAAGGCAGTGTAGGCGGAAACATCAATAATGTTGTGGAAGATGACCAGGGGCCAGCGGGCAGTCATCGTTCTGCAGCTGTATGTTCCAATCACTTTATCTAGGTTGTCCACACCTCTCTTGTTGCGGTTGTAGTCTAGGAAGATGACTGGCTTCCTGTCCTCACGATCGCTAACGTCACCATCTGTGTGCAGTGTGCTCAGAAGAACTACATTGTCCCAGACCTCTCTTATGGCTGCAAGTTTGTCTGTCACAAGTCTTGCTGGTCTTGACTCACGGTCATCAAATCGTATCAGTTTTGAGTAAGTGTGAAAGAGTTTGAGTGGCATTGTGGCTCGGAAAATTGGCCTTCCACTCCCTGCATCTCATAGACTAGTTGCAGCCTCACCTCGGGACCTGTATACACCGGCTAAGACTAGCAGTCCTGAGTAGGCCTGCAGGTCAGTCTCATCCATCTTTTTCCAGCTGTCTCCATATTTGCGAAAACCCTCCAAATTTGTCATCTCCAGGATTGTTTTTTCAATTGCTGGTGTGATAAACCCGAAGAATGTAGAGACAATGTCATGGGCATGAGAAACTGCATACCTTGTGGGTCCTGGGGTCATTTTTATGATGTTTTGTTCTGGCATGCCTGCCTTGATGGTAACATGCTGCTGAGGACTAGGGATGTCCCGATCCAGGTTTTTGCACTTTCGATCCGATACCGATATTGTTTTTGCATTTCCGATTCGATACCGATACTAACCGATACCGATACTGACCGATACTGGCCTATCCGAGCATATATTAAAGTTTAAAGTTATTTAGCCTACTTAGTTGTCAGAATCATGTTGAAAAGGGTTTTAGTACTCTTGATAACAACTAGCCAGCTGAATTAGGGGAGTTTGAATAATACACAATGGTTGGTAACAAGAAACTGACCTGTTTATTCAAGGATAAACACAAAATAGACAAAATTATACATGACAAGCAGAAATGGCATCATTGAACTAGGGCTGGGCGATATGGCCTTTTTTTAATATTGCGATATTTTAAGGCCATATTGCGATACACAATATATATCTCAATATTTTGCCTTAGCCTTGAATGAACACTTGATGCATATAATCACAGCAGTATGATGATTCTATGTGTTTTGATTGATTGAGACTTTTATTAGTAGGTTGCACAGTGAAGTACATATTCCGTACAATTGACCACTAAATGGTAACACCCCAATAAGTTTTTCAACTTGTTTAAGTCGGGGTCCACTTAAATTGATTCATGATACAGATATATACTATCAGATATATACTATCATCATAATACAGTCATCACACAAGATAATCACATTGAATTATTTACATTATTTATAATCCAGGGTGTGGAGGGGGGCGCCTGATGTAAGTGTCAAAAAGACAGCCAAAAGAGTTTGATATGAGAATAAATCGAAAGTTAAAATATAGGGTAGAAATGCACCCATTTGCAGGAAATGTAGTCTTGATTTTCAAAATGTTCTTTCAAGGCTTGCATGTCTACATTAAAACATTCTTCTTCATACTGCATTAATATATGCTACTTTTAAACTTTCATGCAGAGAAGGAAATCACAACTAAAACAATCACTAATTTTTTCATACGGTGTTGATGTGGAAATGTTTGCCTCTGCATTTTGATGGTGTGGACGTGTGGCACCGAATGGAGATAAGCGTCTCGACAGACGTAACAATATTTGAACAATGATGACGAAAACTGTTTTCTCTGTCGTGTCCGTGTGTCGAAAATTGTTATGCGCTTATTTTTTTATTTGATTTTGTGCGTGGCATAGATTTGCTATGCGCAGAGGACGCTTAAACAGTGCGCAATTGCACAGGCGAGCACCTTAGAGGGAGCGTTGCTCGCACGGCTAGGCTAGCATCACAGCTAACGTTAGCCATGCTGCTACCTCTCTGCTCGGGGAGGACGTATACGTATGTGACGTATGACGTGACAGTATGTGACGTATGTCGTGACAGTATGTGACGTGTGTAAGAAGGTGCACTTGCTGTCTGTGAGAGGGAGACACAGGAAAGAGTGAGAAGAGCCTGTCGTGTAATGCCAGCAGCTAAAAGCAACTGCGTGAGAATTCACAGACCTGTGGATGTGTTGAAGGTGTGCTGGAAAATGCGGAACGGAAATTACGGAGCAGCAGAAAAGTGGAATGTATTATTTAAATCGGTGCGTTGGAAAACACGGACCGGAGTTTTTTTTTAAACTGGATCTGGATCGGTATTTTCCCATGCCTTGCCGATACGCAATTTTGGCAAATATCGGCAGCCGATCCGATCCAAATATCGGATCGGGACATCCCTACTGAGGACCATGTTATTTTGCCATTTTTTGAAAGGAAAGTCTCTCTTTCAGCTTCAGGGTTTTCTTCTTCTGAAGATGATTCATCATGCTCTGAGTTGTATTCCTCCCCATCTTCTTCTTCTGATACATCCTCCACTTCCTCTTCTGAATCAGAGTTGTCTTGCTGGACATCTGAAAAAATTAGCTCTAGAGCCTCTTCAGCGGTATAACACACACTCATGGCTTCAGCACAGACATAATTTGGGGCCCTGTGATCTGCAGCACCTTTATAATCTCTGGAAATCCACAGAAAAAGAGCTCTGCTACTGATGGACTATAACAACTAAAACATTGTAACATTCTGTGATGTATAAATAACTCTGTGACTTTGATTTCAACACTTTGTGACTCACGGGTAATTTTGACCCGAAGACAACAGGAGGGTTAAACCACTCTTAAGTTGAGGTACCACTGGGTACCTCAAGTACATGGGTACTTACCATTGTAAGTACCCATGTTTTCTAAATGGTGTCCTTTTATTGTACCAGATCATTAAAAGTATTAACTCTTCTTTTCTCAAACAGTTGTTCAGTAATTCTGTGTGTATGTGTATGTGTGTGTGTGTGTGTGTGTGTGTGTGTGTGCGTGCGTGTGTGTTTTGCAGGGCTTCTGTTTGTCATCGTTAATGACCATCTGACTTTGGCCTTGAAGTCTTTTACTGGGCAAGTAGAGCGGGAGGCAGCGACAGGGAGAGGGCGGGAGCAGAAGGGAAGCCTATTCACTCCGAGAAGGACATAGGAGAGGAAGGGGAACAGCACGAACAGAGGATGGATGGACAGAGGGAGGGAACGTCTGTGTGTGTGTGTGTGTACGTGTTGGGGAGTTCTTAAAAAGAGGGGGCCAGAGAGAAGGATGTGTGCCGCGGGGTTAGTGAAGGATGATAATTCAACGTTAAGCCTCCTAGAAAGACCAGCTGGCCCCTCTGGAGTCAGATGTCAGCCTCCACAGCCAGGACTTGCTCTGTGTGTGCGAGTGTGTGTGTATGTGTGTGTGTTGGCAGTCATGCATGTATGTACATGTATATGTGTGCGTGTTGTTGTCAGTGGCAGCGTTTGACTGCTGGAAGGAAAACACCTGCACGAGGAGCTGTAGATTTTATCAGACTAAGCTGCCTATCTCAGTGAGTGTGATTGGTCAGATCACACACACACACACACACACACAGGCATTGTACACTTACACACACACATGCACGGATGCGCACACACACACGCCATCTGCTAGTTGGTTAGGGCTATTGTTGTGCACCATTTGGGTTGTGTGTTGAGGTTTGGCTTTGTGCTGATCTTGACCACCAGTCAGCCAGCTGGCCTGAGTTTGATTTCCACTTGATTGGAATAGAAAGAACACTAGTGCATCAACCAAACAGTATACAAACTCCCACATTTCACTAGTATGCAAACTATGTGGAAGATAAGGACATCCAACTGCCCCATTCAACATTTCCGAACTTTAAAAGGTGTTGTCGATGTGAACGCACGCTTCATCGTCTCTGGTTCCTTAGGCCACGCTAATCTAAACTAGCCAGGTCATGCTGTGCTCCCTATTAAATGGGTTGAATTATTCAGCATTGTCAGAGTGTGTGTGTGTGTGTGTGTGTGTGTGTGTGTGTGTGTGTGTGTGTTTGTGTGTGTGTGTGTGTGTGTTCTTGTATTTCTACCCTTCTTGAGACACTACAAAGGAAAAGTATGTTCAATATGAGGACCGGTGCACAAGTTAGGACATAAATCATGGTCCCAATACGGAAAACCATTGCATCTAATAGAGAATGTCTCATTTGTACCCCTGGTGGTCAAAATGAGGGTGGTCCCAAAAAGGATTTTTCAAATTGACCGTTTGTCGCTTTTAAAAGTGCTTTCCCTCTGGTACATATGAAATAACAAGTGTGTGTAAAAAATTTGAAGTGCTGCCCCTTTGGCCAACGTATGTAATAACAAGTGTGTGTAAGACATTAAAATGCACCCCCTTTGGCCAAAATGTATACAAAAAATCTAATAAATATGTATATAGAGACATACTGTAATAACTTGAAGTAAATAATGTAGATTAAACAAAAAATTCAACAACAAAAACTAAATGAACTAAAAGCAGTCTTTTTCTCACAATGTGTCGACTTTTTTCTTATACAATTGGGAACAATTTCTCATATTCTTTCTGTTACTGCAATATTGCAATATTTTCTCGTAAAAGTATTACTTTTTAATGCAAAATGGTGACATTTGTCATATAAAGTTCTGACTTATCACAATATTGCAAATGTTTTGGTTCTTGTAAAATAGTGACTTTTTTGAGTGAAATTGTTACTTTTGTCATAATTTTGCCAACTAAAAATTCTGATTATTATTATAATATTACCAAACTTAAAACTTTCTTATATAATTGTGACTTTTGTCGTGTAAAATTCCAACTTATATCATAATATTGCACAAATGTTCAGTTTCTCTTGTAAAATGTAGACTTGCGTTGAGTAAAATGACAACTTTTTTTTTAATACTGCCACAATTCTTACAAGTTTTTCTTGTGAAATTGTGACCTTTTTCTTGTGAAATTCCAACTCATTTTTCACAACAAGCTTTTTTATATTTGTATAGTATGTATATATTATTCATGTTGTAAATACAAATCTTTATATATCTAGAAAGGGTGGTCCTAAAGAGGTAGGCATTTTTCGGAGGTCTCAAGAAGGTAACAAATACAAGAGTGTGTGTGTGTGTGTGTGTGTGTGTGTGTCTGTGTCTGTGTGTGTGTGTGTGTGTGTGTGTGCGCGCACATGTGCACTCATGTAAGCATGGTTACAGCTGGCCTGCTGCTTTCTTTAATCAGGAGATGGCCAGTCTGCATGAATGCCTGTATTGTTGGGTCATGTGTATTCAGAGCCACGGTGTGTTTGATTGTAAGAGCGTGATTGTGTAAGTGTGTGCGTGCGCGCATGTGTGTGTGGGACTCAACAGGGGTATGGTGATCACAGCGCTACTATGCGAGGCTGCATGTCACAGTGTCACCAGGTCAATAGTGCTAAATTGCGCTATTTATTGCCAGAGTCATGTGATTTCTGATTGGGGAAGTAAAGACCATTCAAATGTGGTTGTGTTTGTGTGATTTTTGCATACAGACAAGTTCGCCTCTTACATATTTCCTCAATGTGCCATTTGTCTTTGCGGTGTAGGTCGAAACGAGTTGATAGCCAGATACATCAAACTCCGCACAGGAAAAACACGGACAAGAAAACAGGTATGAATAGAAGATTGTGTTCAAATCTATCTTGTTATGTCTATTGAGTAATTTTAATATATATATATGTTTTCATATACATAAGTAATATATATGAAATTAATGAACAATTTGGTAAAATTGCTCATAGCTTGTTTTCATATGTATACAGTATATATTAGATGACATTATTAATTAAAAGTTATAAAATAATACCTCAGTCATTTACCCAGTAGAGGTTATTCCTGCTATTTTCAAATGCTGTACCGGTAAATAGATGTCTCTGTTGTTGGGGGAGTAGTATGTGTGTGTGTGTGTGTTGGTGCGTGCACGTAAAGAGTCCTTTCATAACCATGGTAACCTGCTGTTGTTGTTTCCTCCTGTCTTTCTATTTGCTGTTACTGCGCAGTCCACTCTGCCGTACGCTACTCTGTTCTACAACAGCACTGTCATCTCATTTGCTCTGCTCAAATTTACTCTCCTTACCTCTCTTCTCCTCTCCCAGGTATCAAGTCATATCCAGGTCTTAGCCAGAAGAAAATCAAGGGAGTTTCAATCCAAAATAAAGGTATAACTAAGGCTGTGAGAATGACACACAATACATTAAATGTGTTTTTAAATGTACACGTGCTGAGAAACCCACCTGACAACCTTCCTATTGCATCTTAACTTTTTATAGTGAAATGAAATGACGCTGAGAATAATACAATACTCAAATCCTCTGAGAGCGGACTTAGCCAGACTGCCTCGAGGTCATGATAAAATGTTTCATGCCAACAAAGCAAAAAAAGGCGCTCACTACTTATGGTTTGCGTGTATTGAAACACGTGCAAACTTGATATGGCACGCAAAGCTGTTCTACTAAACTTGTGTGCAGAGGATTGCGTCTCTTAAGTGAGCAAAATAGAGAGCGCAATTCATTTAGTGTATCCGTCTTCATGAATATGCAGAATATATTTATATATACTTTATTTAGTACGTTTAGAAACAACGTACAAACTGGAAGCTGCACAGAAATAGCTGCGAGAAGAGGGGATCGTGCTGCAGTTCCGTTCCGATGCAGTCAGGTTCTGACATTATCAATCTGTCAAAATCTGTCTATTTAGCAATATCATTTTATAGCTGCTGTAGGGGTTAATTGAAGCTGATTCAATTGATGCCTTTTGGTGTCTCCTGGCGTTCTTTTCAGTTTTCTATATATTTGAATACGCAATATGCATTTTGTTGCCTCTGGAACAGTCCAGTACACACTCACAGTTAGTGACAGCATCTTCTATGCAGAGCGTACCTTCAGTTTGCTAAAAAAGTATGTTTTGTTGTACAAACCCCGTTTCCATATGAGTTGGGAAATTGTGTTAGATGTAAATATAAACGGAATGCAATGATTTGCAAATCATTTTCAACCCATATTCAACCCATTGGCCGTCGATCCCTCAGGCTGTACTGCATCAACAAGCGACATAAGTGTGTAAAGGATATCACCACATGGGCTCAGGAACACTTCAGAAAAACACTGTCAGTAACTACAGTTGGTCGCTACAGCTGTAAGTGCAAGTTAAAACTCTCCTATGCAAGGCAAAAACTGTTTATCAACAACACCCAAAAACGCAGTCGGCTTCGCTGGGCCTGAGCTCATCTAAGATGGACTGATACAAAGTGGAAAAGTGTTCTGTGGTCTGACGAGTCCACATTTCAAATAGTTTTTGGAAACTGTGGACGTCGTGTCCTCTGGACCACAGAGAAAAAGAACCACCCGGATTGTTATAAGCGCAAAGTTGAAAAGCCAGCATCTGTGATGGTATGGGGGTGTATTAGTGCCCAAGACATGGGTAACTTACACATCTGTGAAGGCGCCATTAATGCTGAAAGGTACATACAGGTTTTGGAGCAACATATGTTGCCATCCAAGCAAGGTTACCATGGACGCCCCTGCTTATTTCAGAAAGACAATGCCAAGCCACGTGTTACATCAACGTGGCTTCATAGTAAAAGAGTGTGTGTACTAGACTGGCCTGCCTGTAGTCCAGACCTGTCTCCCATTGAAAATGTGTGGCGCATTATGAAGCCTAAAATACCACAACTGAGACCCCCGGACTGTTGAACAACTTAAGCTGTACATCAAGCAAGAATGGGAAAGAATTCCACCTGAGAAGCTTAAAAAATGTGTCTCCTCAGTTCCCAAACGTTTACTGAGTGTTGTTAAAAGGAAAGGCCATGTAACACAGTGGTGAACATGCCCTTTCTCAACTACTTTGGCACGTGTTGCAGCCATAAAATTCTAAGTTAATTAGTATTTGCAAAAAAAAAAAAAAAGTTTATGAGTTTTAACATCAAATATCTTGTCTTTGTAGTGTATTCAATTGAATATGGGGTGAAAAGGATTTGCAAATCATTGTATTCCGTTTATATTTACATCCAACACAATTTCCCAACTCACATGGAAACGAGGTTTGTAGATGTACCAGAGGACTGCTTTTAAAATACACAGTAAAAGTAGTACATATCTCCTGCATGTTTGAAAATATAGCAAAACGCCGCAGGTAGGAGCATAATGATAACATGAATGTGCAGTAAATGAGTGTTTCAATGGTGAAAGCTGGTATAGTACATAAGTGCAAAAACCTAATTTGTAGAGGGGGGGGTCTGCACCAGAGATCAATTGTACAAACCCCGTTTCCATATGAGTTGGGAAATTGTGTTAGATGTAAATATAAATGGAATACAATGATTTGCAAATCCTTTTCAACCCATATTCAATTGAATGCACTACAAAGACAAGATATTTGATGTTCAAACTCATAAACTTTATTTTTTTTTGCAAATAAGTGTTTGATGAGAATTCCTCAACTTTATCAGTATTTATTGACACCTTTCCCAACTTCTTTGTCACGTGTTGCTGGCATCAAATTCTAAAGTTAATGGTTATTTGCAAAAAAAAAAAGTTTATCAGTTTGAACATCAAATATGTTGTCTTTGTAGCATATTCAACTGAATATGGGTTGAAAGTGATTCGCAAATCATTGTATTCCGTTTATATTTACATCTAACACAATTTCCCAACTCATATGGAAACGGGGTTTGTACAAACAGACATAGTAGATCACATGCAACACTCCCACTACACACAATTTTATGGTTTTCACACAGTGTTTAGCATGTGCTTATTAGATCAGGCCCAAAATGCGCTAGCTCGATGCTACTTTACATTGGATTTACCACAGCCATTCTACCGATTAAGAGCAGCGATTTTACATGGTGATTTAATCACCCCCAAGTTTGGCAATGAGAACTACAATTAAGATAAACGTTACAATCAAACAGCTGGTGTGTAATAGGTACACTATTTACAGTTTAAACACTTTGTTGGGTTCAACAAAAATAAAGACCGGTACTTTAAACTCAATGGCAAAGGCTACTTACTAGCTAGGCAACACATTGTAGTCTACACGCTAATGCACTGCCATCTAACGTCTTGGAAGTGCAACTGCATGCAAAGTTGACTATATAATACAGTACAGTACAGTACAGTAATGGCAAATCAGACACAAAAGTGTAAGAAACATGATAACAGGATAGTATGTTAAATGTTAATACAAATAATTAATCTTTTTTGTGTGTGTGTGTGTATGTATAAATATGAATACCTCTGACGGTATGGGGACAAAAAAACAGGTATCCTAAAGGGAAACCTTTTTAAATGATGGTAATGATGGTATCCATCCTTATTTAAAACTAATATATTTTTCCAAAAACTAAATCTGGTTTAGTGTTCCTTAGGATGACATTTTCATACAGCATGATTATAAAACATTATTACCTTAAAGTATGATTCACATTCAGAATTTTCCATCCTTCTATATATGGTAGTTGGAGTTGCAGACAACTTCATTACTGCTAAATAGCAGTTTTCAGTAATGTCACAGAAGATGCAGGATTTGCTTTAACATTTAAGTGGTGAAACTTCCTATAAGAGGACAGCTGTAGTGCTGTATTCTGAGGATCATGTCATATTTAATTTGAACTTTTTTTTTTAAAATGGTCCTCAGTAGTCACGTACAAATTTGTGTGAATTATGCAAAATTATTAACAATTGGTCCCCATGAACCATATTAACTCTTTTTCCCCAGGGTCCCCAGTAAGAATGATGAGCACATTACTTCATCAATCCAAAGATTTAAAGACGTGTATGAGCTAACTGGGCAGTGGCCCTTTTACCAAAATTTTTTTATGCCTCTACAACCTGTAGAAAGGGTGGTCCCCACAAGTGATGATTAAAAACTTGGTCCCCATTCCAAATGATAACCAGTATGTGTGTGTGTGTGTGTGTGTGTGTGTGTGTGTGTGTGTGTGTGTGTGTGTGTGTGTGTGTGTGTGTGTGTGTGTGTGTGTGTGTGTGTGTATCAGGGTATATTTTAGTGCTCGGAATCTTTGGGCACCTCACGATTCAATTACAATTAAGATTCAGGAGCTACGATTCAATTAAAAATGTATTATTGATACATCCTTAATTTATGTATATTGATGCAGTTTTACATTTCATTTTGTTTCACTAAACAAGCGTTTATCACATGCAACTTTAAAAAACAGTGCATTTGCAACAAGAAACAGTTAAATTAATTCCCACATTCATTAAATTAATGGAAGTGTGTGCAAAACTGGAACATAGGTGCCCTAAAATAAAGGAGCTAGTCAGATCACTCGTTGAAGTGGCTCGCTGCAGTCAGTTAAATTTTAGAACTGTGCATTAGTTGTCTTACAATAAATTGATCGATTATTAAAGTTTACTAATCGATTTTATAATGGCCCATGTCCGAATTGGGATGCATCTAAAAATCAATTATTTCCCCCACCTTTAGTGTATATGTATATGTAAATATATGGTCTGTGTGTGCGTGCATATATTTTATTTTTTATTTTATTTTTTTGTAGGATCACAATGCCAAGGAGAAAGCTCTGCAGAGCATTTCGTCCATGTCCTCTTCTCAGATTGTCTCAGCCACCGCAATACACAGCAAACTGCTACCTGGAATAGTGCGGGCCAACTTTCCTAACACACAGGTAAAACACGTGATTATGCATTGCTGGGTTCCAATAGGAATTTTGTAAAAAGTTATTCTCGAGTTCCTAAAATAACCCATCATGCAAGGAAAACAGTTGAAGTAACCAAACAACGCAGAGAAAGGTTACTGCTGTGTAGAACCTTGACAACACGATCACATTTGCAGTGACCACTTTGTTTATGTCTAAATAAACTAAAAAATAAACAGTAAATGCCTGTTTATGATTTATTAACTTTTTAATTTCCATATACTTACATTTGAGCAGTTTTCTTTAGAAACTTGGACATGGAATTAATTGTGTTGTTTTTAAGTGCATACGGTGCAATGTTTAACGTCAAGAAAACCTTGATTTTTGTGTTGAATCTGTTAATAAAGCAGATTAATACATCTCTTGTAAACTGTATATTCAGTAGCAAAGACAGTAGCTTAATATAGTTGGGTAATAGGGGAGTCACTTACAAATGTAATGAGACAAAACATTAACTTTACACTATTAAAACAGCCACAGATGCTGAATAATAGATGAGTGCAAAATATTTGGCTTGCAACTGTAGAGGAACTGCAAAAACTAAATGTATACAGTATATATATGTAATATGCAAATTGCTTGAACACAAATAAATAAATTGAACTGTCAATATCATTATTTTAGGCCTTGGCGATATGGCCTAAAAATATAATTACATTTTTTCACAAAAAATTAGATTTCAGATTTTTTTCCCTACTTTAAAATAAACAAACATTGCATACAAATAAAAGAGATAATTCTAAACATTTTAAAATGTTTATTTAATAAAAAACTAGTAGTTTGAAATGACACTGAATACACTGCATCTCACTCTTGGCAAGATTCTAATTTGTATGTTGTTTTTTTTAGACCAGATATAAATTGTACTTTTTATGGAACAATTTTCCAATAATTAAGTTAAGAGCTTCCCTTAGGAAGCAATACTTCTGCTTTCATAGAATACTTTTAACAAAAATGTGGCATTTCACATACAAATCATCTCCAACATTGAAGTCAATAAAGTGCAAACTTCAAACTTCCGTCTTGAATAACATACTTCTGTAAATAAAAATATTGTATTAAACATTCTATCCAAATAAATAATGAAGTAAAACATTGAGAGGACTTTAGTTTGTTTCAGTAAATGGATAAAGTAAACGCAGCCTTTTTCATTCACACTTCTTGGTGGTGTGCAAAATGACTGCTTTAGTGATCGCTCGAGGCATTGTGCTTCTTTCTCATCATACATGGTGTCATCATACACACCTGGTGTAAATGATTCTACCATAGTAAGGTGATTTTTAGCCCTGTGTTTTTTGTTGTTGTTGCTCTTATTCTCCTCGTAAAGATTTGTATATACTGCACTGGGCTTGAGGCTTCGGTTTCAGATGCTGGAATAAATTAGTTGTGCTGCTGCCTTTTTTAAACAAACGTTGCACTGTGCAGTCACTTGTTCCATGCCTGTTGCCGCAAAACCAATGTACTGATAACACTTTTTTTTTCCTTGGGAACAATTGTCTTGCTCTTGTTAACATTCGCATGTTTTGATGTTTTGCTATGTGTACGGCTACGGAACTTGGAGGGGAGGGAACAGGTGGTAGAGGTGAACGGCACCGTGTCCCCCCCCTCTCAGTGAGCTGTGGAGTCCCCCAAGGCAGTATATTGGGGCCTTTACTGTTCCTAATATACATAAACGACTTGTCATCAGCATGCGACTGTGAATTGTTCTTGATTGCGGATGACTCGGCCCTGCTGGTATCAGACAAGGACAAGTCACAGGTGGAGAAAATCTTCAGTGCTGAACTCTGTAGAACTTGCACCTGGCTCGCTGACAACAAGCTATCCATACACTTGGGTAAAACGGAATCCATCCTGTTTGGGTCCCACATCAACCTTAAGAAAGTCAATGACTTCACTATAAAAGTGGGTGACATTGTTATCACCGGGAAAGATGAGGTCACCTACCTAGGTTCCATTCTAGAGGCTAATCTTTCCTGTGATAACATGGCAACCAAGGTAATCAAAAAGGTCAACCAACGAACGAGGTTTCTCTATAGAATTTCCTCTCTGGTCAACAAAAGCACCATGAGGATTCTAGCGGGAACTCTCATTCAACCCTTTTTCGATTACGCATGCACCTCCTGGTACCCTAGCACCTCCAAAACCCTCAAAGCTAGACTCCAAACATCCCAGAACAAGCTAGTCAGATTACTTCTAGACCTCCACCCCAGATCACACCTCACTCCTACCCACTTCTCCAAAGTGGGCTGGCTCAGGGTGGAGGACAGAGTAAAACAACTTGCACTGAGCCTAGTCTATAAAATACGCTTCTCTTTCTATGCCATATCAATGTGGAATGCGCTCCCAACAGGTATAAAAGAAAGGGCATCTCTATCCTCCTTCAAAACCGCAATAAAAGTACACCTCCAGGCAACTTCAACCCTAAACTAACACCCTCCCCGGATTGTTAATAATCAAATGTAAACAATCAAATGCAGATATTTTTCTTATGCCTTCTGATCTCTCTCTCTCTCTCACTCTCTCTCTCTCTCTATGTCCACTACTTGCTGTACATATCCTACCAAGTCAGTCCTACACTGTTTCAATATCCATTTCTCTGTTCTCAATTGTTGATGACTGATGATAACAACCAAACCTAACCCCCCCCCCCCCCCCCCCCCCCCCACACACACACACACACCCCGAATTGTAAATAATGTAAATAATTCAATGTATACACCCTGATGATTATCTTGTGTGATGACTGTGTTATGATGATAGTATATATGTTAGTATCTATCTGTATCATGAATCAATTTAAGTGGACCCCAACTTAAACAAGTTGAAAAACTTATTCGGGTGTTACCATTTAGTGGTCAATTGTACGGAATATGAACTTCACTGTGCAATCTACTAATAAAAGTCTCAATCAATCAATCAATCAATCAATCAAATAACTAATGGGACGGCGCAAGCTATGGAAGCTCCTGAGGGGCAAAAAGTATGCCGGAGCAAGGGGAGAAAAAAAATGATTTTTTTATTTTTGAATTGTCTGCAACAAAAATCTTGACTATATTGATCAAATCGATATATCGCCCAGGCCTAAAATATTCATCAAAAACGTACTTACCCATGAACAAATAAGTCCAACATTGTCTTTAATGGCTTAATACCTAATTTGTGGACCTGAACAGATGTCAAGAAATTATATACCGCCATACTTTTGCACTTCTTGAACTCAAAGAGGGTGTAAGTGTGGGCGACCAGATAGTTTGAATCATCACTTTGGTAATATTGCATTTTTAAAATCTTGTACAAAAAGTATTTCTTCGTAAGAGTTTATTGAACCACTCCATCACATTCACATATTTTATTGTTTTTTCTTTTTTGCCTCTAAACCGTTATAACACTCTGGCAACGGTGCTGTCTGTACGGTAGCCATACTGAAGGGTTGTTACCCAAGAAAAGACAACAGAAGTGCCTCCAGGTCACTTGGTTGCATCCCAGCAATACCAAACTCCATGAAAATCTACTCCCTGCAGAAAAATGGACATTAAATCACACCGTGGGTGTTTGGTACTGTAGACCTCCCATCTTCAACGTATTAATGTTGTGTTTTATTTTCAGCTGTGGCAAGGGATGATCCCTGGAGGACAATCCAGTTCCGCCTCAGAAGAGTGAGTCACATTACTGACTACTTTAAGAATCTTTGTTGAGTTCAATATAAAATGGGTTCCAGCTAAGACAAAAGTCCATATTTTAGTAAATGTTTGTACAATTTCAATATGAACTGCAGTACTGCATATCAGTAGATGAACTTTCTACAGTATTTAATAACAAAGCCAAAACAACAACAATTTGCAGAACTGTCCTCATTTTCAGCCGCCCTGCCGACACACACAAACGCAGAGGCCGGCTCTACGCAGGGAAAATAGGGGTCAGAGCCCAAATAAAAAATGTTGAAGTTGAGAAAGTACATTTTAATATACTCACAAAACTGATATATTACAAGTTGACAACATTATTGGCTGTAGCGGAGAAATTAGCTGAAAAAGGGACATGATACATTTTCACTCATCTCTGTTCTTCGGTTGTCAGTCTCCACGAGTGCGCCCATACACACAGAAAGACACACCCCTCCCCTCAGCCTTCAGTAAACCAGTGTCGACCAATGAAAACCAGACGAAAATGTAGTCAGAAACACAATCCAATCACACTTAATTTCGTCTTGTAGATGAGTGGGACAAGTTCGGAATATAGCCAATCACACACAGCTCCTTAGTAGCGTACATATGACAGAGGGTGGGTTTAGTTACGAAGTAGAGCCAATCAGATGCTTTTCCTTGTGAGATGAGGAAGTTGAATTTCTCACCGGCAGTGCCAAAACAAAAACAGTGTGGATTTAAAGTGAGGGAAAGTACCGGTAAAGAGGACCATTTTTTTTTGGACACTATATGATGCCCTCAGCAGGCGAGTCATCATGACATCTAAGTTAAAGCTATGTGTATTTACTGCTTCTACCACACTCATAAACAAGTTATGATGAAGGCATGCATCGCAACTTTGTTTCACAACACACGTACATATTTGCTCTGCCATAGGCGCAGCATAAAATGTAGTTTTCATGTTTCTCTGTGTAAATGAGTGGATAATGCAGAAACTTTGAGGCAGGATGCAAGTAACCTGATGATAAACTATAGTTTAAGAAGAATGTTTTTGTGTTATTCATAAGAATACTGTATTTTCAGTTATGTAAATATTGACTATTGTGTGATGTCCTACTTAAGGTTAATTTAAATATTGGAATTAGGCCATCTAGTTCAAAGAAATGTTGTGATGGTTGATAAAATGTGGATGAAGGATACTTTATTTTACTTTTATTTTTTAGTTCCCCCCCTGAGGGATTTCCACCTTATTGTGGTTAAGGTGACCTTAACCCTTGATTTCCACGGGATGCGAAACTGCTGCGGAACGTCATCGCCACGGCGGTGGACTCTTTCCGTTTTTATTCAAGTCAATGTGTCCGTTTCCGCCGCCTATAAATAATATAAATAAATATGCGCAGGACTTTTATATGTTGGACAGGAAGTCATGCACAAACACTAAATACATTTTCCGGTTTACTTTCAAAATGAAATAGCCCTTCTTCAAGGTGGATCGTATTTTAAATTTTTTAACGTCCTAATGAGCTGGGACGGCCATGAAGTCAACATGTCAAAGGTTTTCTGATGTAATTTGATCTTGTTGACACTAGGGGTGTAACGGTACACAAAAATTTCGGTTTGATACATACCTCGGTTTAGAGGTCACGGTTCGGTTCATTTTCGGTACAGTAAGAAAACAACAAAATATAAATTTTTTGGTTATTCATTTACCAAATTTGTAAACAATTGCTTTATCCTTTTAACATTGGGAACACTATAATAATTATGCCCACGTTAATCAACATTAAACGGCCTCAAGTTGTTGCTCAGGTTAAATAGAATGACAAAACTTTTCTTCTACATAAAAAAAGTGCAACATTAAACAGTTTCAGGTCAACTCATCATGCTTAATTTATTACAGCATTTGGGAAGCCTGTAGTTGATTTTTATTATGGAAATGTTATATTTTTTATCAACATGTGATAGCAGGGACCCTGCCATTCAAAACTAGGCTGCTACATTACTAATGATTACACACACGCACACACACACACACACACACACACACACCATGAGCTAACGTTACGCTAAAAGCGAATTAGCCTTCA
This sequence comes from Nerophis lumbriciformis, assembly GCF_033978685.3. NCBI lineage: Eukaryota > Metazoa > Chordata > Actinopteri > Syngnathiformes > Syngnathidae > Nerophis > Nerophis lumbriciformis. The sequence continues at coordinate 33,135,077 of NC_084557.2, read as the reverse complement.
CCTCAAGCCAGGACTGCGAGCGAGCTGAGCTGCAATTTGTTTCTAGAAGGTCAACGGGCTCATAGTGATGTTACTAGTAGTTGAGTGGGAGATGTTTATTTTAATTTGGGGAGAGTCCGCTGCCTGATGCTCACCTGCTAAACGCTAAGCACTGAGTACATGCACTCTGAAAACGCACTGCTGATTGGCTGTTACCGCTAAGCTTGTAACCAATCAGATGGTTGTGTGGGTGGGACAATGCTGGGTGCTGTGTAGAGTACTGACAGACACAGAGGCAGAAAGCAGAGCAGCTTGTTAAGACTTTAGCTTAGGCGGCTACTTAATATGTTCGTGTGGAAACTCGTTCGGTACGCTTCCGAACCGAACCGGAACCCCCGTACCAAAACGGTTCAATACAAAACACGTACCGTTACACCCCATAGTTGACACAAATGTTGATTCCGGAGGTCCAAAATTAAAGAATTATATACAGGCAGCTATGTGCGGATATGGGTTTCTGTGTCAAATGCCAGCTGATACGTGGGCCGGGAAAGCAAAGCGTGGTTCTTGGGAGTTGTGTGTGTCTATAACGCTAGCCAGGGATGATGTTACTGTTGTGTTGTTGCTTGCTACAAAAATAAATAAAGTGGTTGTTCTGCAAGACAAAACTGTCGTCGTTTCCATGAGTCAGGTCAGACGCGCCGTCCTGTGGGTATTGAAGGACAGCAAAGCTTGAGATGTTCCGCTATGTTTACTTCAGCGTTTACTTTATCACATGATTAAGCGCGAATTTGTGAGATCTCGTAAAAGTCTGCGCTATTTCGCTGCAGAGCGGAGCCGCAACAAAACAGCGATGAGGATTGCCGGACGGCAGATGGGGGCCTGTTTCGTGGCATTTACGTTACGCGGGCGTTCCGCATCCTGTGGAAATCAGGGTCAAGAGCTATACCAGCAGGAGCTTAGTCTTCAGGTAGGACACCCAAGTTGTACAGGTCTGAAGGTAGAAGCCTGACGAAGTGCAATCTACTTCTCCAGGTTGGCGTTGGACACATAGCTAACAACCGAATTCAATGAATAAGGCATGTTACTACTGTATAAGCAAAGACAGAAAGTGCTGGAGCATGATGGAGGAACGTGTACACATGATGCCCCCTTCCCATTTCTGACTGCCCCCTTATATATGCCTGCCCAGAACCAGCCCTGACACACACACTGTCACTAGCCCTGTGGTGCACTCAACTGTTTGAAATTATATCACAAAACTCCTTACCTTTAAAAGCCAGGTTGCTACAACAATTAAGAATCCATCCATCCATCCATTTTCTACCGCTAGTCCCTGTAAAAAATTAAAATCCACTTTACCTTGTTGGTTAATCTTTTTGGTGTGCATCAAAAGAGGGGGTTTGGGGAGTTGTTAAATTGCTGCGGATACTTCCTGAATATTTCAAAGCACAGTTCTATTGTTTTCTGTAGACTCATATTGATCCAACAAAACTGGAAAATGTTGTAAAAAGGCAAAAACACAAAATAAGACAATCAAATAAATTGCACAGTGCAAGATGATAGTGGTTATGGTGTGTCTCCTTCTATTTTGAGCTGGGTAACAACAGCACTGCTGTGCTGACTGAATCAATCAGCCCACCCATATTGGATGTGCTGCCGGGCACAAAATGGCGGCATTGCGAGGCATCCAATGGGTAGATGAAACGTCCGTACACTGAGACAAAGTGTGTAGATTAAAGTACATGTTCATAGTCTGTCGTTTGTAAATCAACGCATCTGTACAATGAGATGTTCGTAAAATCGAGGTTTCACTGTAATGCTCTACCATTTTATAACTTAATATGTAGCAACTAGATGTGAAGTTAACTGTTTCAGAGAAGTTGGCATATTTTTTTTACTCTGGTTTGTGATTAGAATGGCCTTAACTACAGATTTCATTTAATAGGCGGTCATGGTGGACTAGCATGGACTGGATATGGACATTTGATTAAAGTTACTTGATGGATTGGGTAAACGCTTGCGATGAATGTTCTAAACACCTGTGTCAATACCAGTGTCGCACTAAGCAGAATAATTTTGGCCATGAGTGTCTGGATAAAGCTCAATTTCCTGTAGAGGTTTTTCCATTATTTAAAATAGGCCGGCCGTCAATATTAAAGCAGTTTTCTTGTAGACTTACTCAAAAGCCAAATTGCCTCAAGGAATAAAGAACTATTGAGCAATATTTTAACACTAAATTAAGAGATTATTATACATATCCCAAGTCTGGACATGGAAACCTAAGAGAAAAGAAAGACAATTTTCCAGGTAGCAGAATCTTTCTTTTGAGCAAAAGTCACGTGACTATCTGATGGTAATGATGATATAAAGGCCCCTTTTGCTTTTGGACACTCTTGACCTCTGTGCTTGTGTCATTGTTGCTTAAAGTCACGGACCACACTGTAATCCCTTCCAGTACAAAGCCGCTACAATGTGCCTGGCAATGTTGTGTCCTTTCAGCCTTTTTAAGACTGCCCTTTCTGTATGCCTGTTTCTTTCAGCATCAAGCCATTCTCACAGCAAGCCTACTCAGTGCAGACAGCAGGGACCACCACAATCACAGGTGAGAGGGACAGTACGGCAATTATCTCTTTTCTCTGGAACGAACAGGTGGTCCTCTTTCTTGCCATTTAGGTGGAGGCTTCTCTCTAGAGTGTTTTTTGATTGGGCAAAGTCACTGTGAGGCTTGACTTGTGGGGAGGTCGGGGGTCAGTCTGTACTTAAATAACAGACTAACTTTCTAACCACATAATTTGTGATAATACAAACCCCAAAACCAGTGAAGTTGGCACGTTGTGTAATTTGTAAATAAAAACAGAATACAATGATTTGCAAATCCTTTTCAACTTATATTCAATTGAATAGACTGCAAAGGCAAGATATTTAATGTTCAACTGAGAAACATGTTTTTTTTTGCAAATAATCATTAACTTAGAATTTAATGACTGCAACAAATTGCAAAAAAGTTGGCCCAGGGGCTTTTTTTACCAATGTGTTACATGGCCTTTGCTTTTAACAACATTCAGTAAACGTTTGGGAACTGATGAGACCAATTTTTGAAGCTTTTCAGGTGGAATTATTTCCCATTCTTGCTTGATGTACAGCTTAAGTTGTTCAACAGTCCGGGGGTCTCCGTTGTGGTATTTTAGGCTTCATAATGCGCCACACATTTTCAATGGGAGACAGGTCTGGACTACAGGCAGGCCTGTCTAATACCTGCACTCGTGATATCCTTTACACACTGATGTCGCTTTCTGATGCAGTACCGCCTGAGGGATCGAAGGTCCGTAATATTACGTGCAGTGATTTCTCCAGATTCTTTGAACCTTTTGATGATATTACGGACCGTAGATGGTGAAATCCCTAAATTCTTTGTAATAGCTCGTTGAGAAATGCTGTTCTTAAACAATTGGACAATTTGCTCACACATTTGTTCATAAAGTGGTGACCCTCGCCCCGTCCTTGTTTGTGAATGACTGAGCATTTCATTGAAGCTGCTTTTATACCCAATCATGGCACCCACCTGTTCCCAATTAGCCTGTTTGCCTGTGGGATGTTCCAAATAAGTATCTTTTTTGTCACTTGTGCCATCTTTTTTGAAACATGTGCAGGCATCAATTTCCATCCTTCCCATCCATTTTCTACCGCTTATCCCTTTTGCATTTGCAAAAAATAAAAGTTTTCCAGTTCGAACTTAAAGTATCTTGTCTTTGCAGTCTATTCAATTTAATATACATTGAAAAGGATTTGCAAATCATTGTATTCTAGAGCGCTTTGAGTATCTAACAATAGAAAAGCGCGATATAAAATCTAATCCATTATTATTATTATTATTATTATTATTATTATTATTATTATTATTATTTACGATTTACACAACGTGCCAACTTCACTGGTTTTGGGTTTTGTATATGTAATTCTAATACAGTTTAAAAATCTTTCACCAACCAGCTCATCTCAATTGGTTCTGTTACAGAGCTCTTAACTCTTATCTCAATTAACCTTTCATTGAAATTAATTCAAATCAATTAAATTGATGCTTGCCCTGTTGCGTTCGGGTCACATGGTTTCCCCAAGATGCAGAAGGACGTCAAGAAGCAGCGTGCAGGTATGATGCTGAAGGCAAAAGACGAAAATTAAACCAGTGTACCGTTGGGAATGTACAAGAGGCTCGGATGCTGGCGTCTGCAGGTCCACTTGAGTAGCAGGGGGATGTAATTCTGGTGGCGGAGGCAGTGCCGCAGGTGGCAGCTTGGCCGGACGTAAAACTGGTGGCAGCTTGGTTTGAGCAGGCTTTGAAGCCTGTGCCGGTTTAGCTTGAGCGGGCGTCGAAGCTGATCTTCTATCTCCAGCTCAATCAGCACTTTCCTGTCCCACTCGTCCATCAATTCAGCGCTGTATTCCGCCAGAGAGTCCTTTGTTGTGAGGGGAGCCAATGGCGCTCCTGCTGGTGAAAAGGTAGGCAGCGCCCTTGCAGGAGGAAGAGCTGGTGCTGAAGCGAGCTTTGCGTCCCCAGCTGCACAGCTACCAGCATTAGCCCCCCCTCAGGAAGCAGATACCAGACGTTGTCACTAGTTTGAGGAAGGAGTGTTTAACCCACAACCTCAGCAATTGCAGAAGCCAAGAATGGGTGGGCTCTGGGAAGCCAAAATGCTGCGACAGGACGTGTGCACGTTAATCGCGCGTCAAAAAAATTAGCGCCGTTAAAAGAAAAGAAAATGATTGCTAACTCATTATTATTGTGTTAACTTTGAAGACCTTTAATAATACATGCTACTAATTTAATTATTATGTGTACCTATAGGGACGGCGTGGCGAAGTTGGTAGAGTGGCCGTGCCAGCAATCGTAGTGTTGCTGGTTACTGGGGTCCAATCCCCACCTTCTACCATCCTAGTCACGTCCGTTGTGTCCTTGGGCAAGACACTTCACCCCTTGCTCCTGATGGCTGCTGGTTAGCGCCTTGCATGGCAGCTCCCGCCATCAGTGTGTGAATGTGTTTGTGAATGGGTGAATGTGGTAATACTGTTAAAGCGCTTTGAGTACCTTGAAGGTAGAAAAGCGCTACACAAGTATAACCCATTTATCATTTATTTATTTATAGGTACAACTTGGTCTAATTTTCCACATACCATTATACTATTATCCATCCATCCATTTTCTATACCGCTTATCCTCATCAAGGTCGACAGTAGTCCAAAATTAAACGGAAATGGAAAAAAACTGCTTTTGATGTACGTTTTTGCCAAAATGTACAGTGGTACCTTAAATGCACTTTTATTTTGAGAATTTTGCCTATGGTTCGCAATCATTATGAGAGACAAGAAGACAAAAAGGTTTTTTTCTTGCATCTAACTTGTAAAAATGTACTCATTCTTGGTGGCTAGCAATGCAGCTAATGGTAGCTATCAATTCTACCTTTAAATCCCTTTAAAAATGCATTCAATAACCATCAACAATACTTAATTTACGTTCTGTAACCTGTATAATAACCAAACTAGCGACATTGTTTTTGTAAGAGCGAACCCTGGGGAACTCTTTTTCCAGCGTAGTAACCAGAGGTGGGTAGAGTAGCCAGAAATTGTACTCAAGTAAGAGTACTGTTACTTTAGAGATTTATTACTCAAGTAAAAGTAAGGAGTAGTCACCCAAATATTTACTTGAGTAAAAGTAAAAAGTATGTTGTGAAAAAACTACTCAAGTACTGAGTAACTGATGAGTAACCTGTTCGTTTAATGATGACGGCAACAAATAATGCACAAAAACATAAAAATAGCAATGAGCAAATTCAGAGCCAGGAATATCTCTTAAGCAACTAAAACAATAATATATATTAAATAATAATACATTAACATAAAAAGGCAAATTGAGCCACAATAACTTAACAGCACCATAGGCTCAGTAAGCAGAGATTACAAAGGAAAATAACAAGTTAGTCTTTACGCAAACCATAAACTGATAGTTGTGGGCTGCATCTGGGAACACACTGTGCACTTCTGATTGGTGTTTCTATGCATGCATGTGTGTGTGTGTGTGTCTTTGTCTGTCTCTCTATGAGGCTGCAGTGTGTTAATAAATGTCCCCACACGATGTACATTTGACAGTGATTCATAGCAGGGAAGCTAACATCAGCCTACGGTGACAGCCAAAATATCTACTAACGTTACTTACCGCGATGTGCTTCCCCAAATTTGACGTTGAGTTCATGTAAGCATTAAGCTTGTTGCCGCTGAAACTTTATGTGCAGTTAATCACGTAACCGCCTGGCTCTGTTTGATTGTTGAAACGGAGTCAAACATCACCAGTGACTGCATTTGATTGGTGAAACGGAGTCAAACGTCACCAGTGACTGCATTTGATTGGTGAAACGGAGTCAAACGTCACCAGTGACTGCATTTGATTGGTGAAACGCAGGCATGCGATAGATCCTACTTTGAAGGTCTGTCTGACAAACCAAAACAAACAAAGCGTGCATTAACAGATCGATAAAAATCAGTAGCGAGTAGCAAGCTGAATGTAGATAAATGGAGCGGAGTAAAAGTAGCGTTTCTTCTCTATAAATATACTCAAGTAAAAGTAAAAGTATGTTGCATTAAAACTACTCTTAGAAGTACAATTTATCCCAAAAGTTAAAAGTAGATGTAACGGAGTAAATGTAGTGCGTTACTACCCACCTCTGGTAGTAACCAATCAGCGTGCTACGGTTTTACGGCAAGAGATAAGCTAGCTTCTACATCAGCACATAACACATTTGAGTTCGTAATGCACAACACTGCAAGAGAACACCAATTTGTACTGACTGAACATGAACAATTATATTATACTATCTGTAAAGTATTAGCCCACAATTCATGTTTTGTTTGTACACAGCTAGCCAGACAGCGTATGTTGTCTGACATGATGAAGTACTATCTATCTATCTATCTATCTATCTATCTATCTATCTATCTATCTATCTATCTATCTATCTATGATACATGCATGACATGCTGCGTGTATCATGATAAATATAAAGTGTGACTAGCTCGATGGACAGTTGTCTGTTTGGTCCAGCTGACCTGGGATGTTTTTCTAGTTTATTTGGGTAAGCACTCCATTTATGTCGAAATAGCATGGCTTTAAATTTCATATTTTGCACCTACAAGTGACTTTCACCTCACTCTCTCGGCTTCCGTCTGCTCCAACGTCTCACTCTTTCTTCGTGCTCGCTTTTAGAAGCAGTAGTTTATCCTCCATATATTCAGATTCAGAAAGATAAGGTTGTTAATCCTCATTTGTCTAAAAATAGTCGTCTTCGTTGTTTGTTACCGAAGCCGCCGTGATTAGAACGCACACACGCCTTTGTTTCCGGAAGTAGGACACACAGTTGTTGCCAGAATTAGAAAATGCTCTGCTATGGAAACGGAAATAAATTTGCAAAGGAATTCGGTCCGGCTAGGGCTGGACGAAATGGAAAAAAGCCATTTTTGTTTATTTTGTTTATGAACGTTAGGTTTATATCCTCACGCTTTTGCGTGCGATAGATAGAGCTTCTACTCGCTCACTGCGGTGAAAGCCGCTGGCTCTTGAGTTAAAAACTACTCTGCAGCTACACAGCCGCTATACTACAGTACTAAAGTCCGCACGGGCTGTGGGGAGAGACACTTTTAAACTGGGTTATAGTTAAATATTTGACAAAGAGCGAGCAGCAGAGAGGAGTTATAGTTAGCTTCTGTGCTAAGTCGCTAACAGAAGTTAACATAAACAGATCAGATTAGTGATAACGTTGCTACAAGAAGAGATGGTGTATATGTAAAGCTGTAGTCGCTCACCAAAAGCCAAATGCAGTCGCTGACCAAAGCATTGTATCACACTCGGGAGTTCAGAAGTCCGTACCGCGCGTCATATTTAAAAAAAAGTTTGATGCACATGTCATTGTGCGTCAGAGAGGAGTCTCCACAAACACGAAAGGGGCGGCTTGAGCCAAAAGAGGACGCCCTATGCGTCGTCTGTCAGGCGCAGAGAAGAGCAAACGGCCGAACAAAGGCACATAAAAAGATACAGGTATGGCGGTAAAGTCTGAAATATAGACCGCTTTCTAAAATATACCGGTATTTAGTATACAGGTAAAAGCCAGTAAATTAGAATATTTTGAAAAACTTGATTTATTTCAGTAATTGCATTCAAAAGGTGTAACTTGTACATTATATTTATTCATTGCACACAGACTGATGCATTCAAATGTTTATTTCATTTAATTTTGATGATTTGAAGTGGCAACAAATGAAAATCCAAAATTCCGTGTGTCACAAAATTAGAATATTACTTAAGGCTAATACAAAAAAGGGATTTTTAGAAATGTTGGCCAACTGAAAAGTATGAAAATGAAAAATATGAGCATGTACAATACTCAATACTTGGTTGGAGCTCCTTTTGCCTCAATTACTGCGTTAATGCGGCGTGGCATGGAGTCGATGAGTTTCTGGCACTGCTCAGGTGTTATGAGAGCCCAGGTTGCTCTGATAGTGGCCTTCAACTCTTCTGCGTTTTTGGGTCTGGCATTCTGCATCTTCCTTTTCACAATACCCCACAGATTTTCTATGGGGCTAAGGTCAGGGGAGTTGGCGGGCCAATTTAGAACAGAAATACCATGGTCCGTAAACCAGGCACGGGTAGATTTTGCGCTGTGTGCAGGCGCCAAGTCCTGTTGGAACTTGAAATCTCCATCTCCATAGAGCAGGTCAGCAGCAGGAAGCATGAAGTGCTCTAAAACTTGCTGGTAGACGGCTGCGTTGACCCTGGATCTCAGGAAACAGAGTGGACCGACACCAGCAGATGACATGGCACCCCAAACCATCACCCAACCATGCAAATTTTGCATTTCCTTTGGAAATCGAGGTCCCAGAGTCTGGAGGAAGACAGGAGAGGCACAGAATCCACGTTGCCTGAAGTCTAGTGTAAAGTTTCCACCATCAGTGATGGTTTGGGGTGCCATGTCATCTGCTGGTGTCGGTCCACTCTGTTTCCTGAGATCCAGGGTCATTTGTTGCCACTTCAAATCATCAAAATTAAATGAAATAAACATTTGAATGCATCAGTCTGTGTGCAATGAATAAATATAATGTACAAGTTACGCCTTTTGAATGCAATTACTGAAATAAATCAAGTTTTTCAAAATATTCTAATTTACTGGCTTTTACCTGTATTTTGCGCAGCCCTAGCCTTTGGGCACACATTTTCGAGGTGGGAACAGAGAACTTCAGGAGGCCTTTTTTGCGCTTCAACTAGCTCTTCAAAAATACTGAGCGAGCAGAACCCTCGTCATGCACCACACTTTGGGGGCACATTGAAGCGAGAGATCTGGTCAGTTAAAGCCTCTCTTCAAGTA